>NW_023396530.1:380276-505864 GCF_011125445.2 Fundulus heteroclitus | reverse complement strand
GTCGTGTCTGAGTCTTCTCAGCAGGCCGTGATGCACAGCTCCAGTGAAGACGCTGCTGTTCAGGGCTGTTAGTTTTTAATCTGCTGTTCCTGAAACCTTAGGCCTGATGGGAGGTGGGGGGGGCATCAGATCTGGCAAATGACTTTCTACAAGTCCTTCTTCTCCTTCACTTCAATTCATATTCAATTTGTTGCACTTGTTGCATTGCATTGTGGGAAACGCATGCTTGATGTGACGCTCATGTTCTCACTTCTCCATCTGTGACCTTTCCTTTAGATTGCTCCTTTTATGTTGTCTGCCTGGAGAGGCCACTGCATTGGGCCTTGGGCTCTGCAGCGGCGGCTCGTTTCAGGGCTTTCTGCTGCGTGCACACGGCTCCATAAACAATCCTCGCTGCTGCTCTTCTTCCACAACACATCCCTCTGATGGTGCTGCATCTCTGACCTGTTATTCATCCCCTCTGCATCCACCTCTGACGCCCGCAGGGTCCGGCCATCTGAGGCGCGGCCGCTAATCCTCTCAGGGATATTGAAATGCCAATCCCGCCTCCTCCCTGACCCGCACCTCCACCTCATCTCAGCAGCACTCCCAGCATCCCCGTCTTCCTCGCAGCCTCGGGGAAAGGGCTTTGGATGCTGGTGCCGGGGGCCCGGCTGCTTCCATCACGTATTTAAGGAGTATTTCTGTGGCAGGATGTCATTACTGCAGCCTTTTTAAGCACATGAATGGAGAAATGTGAGTGCTTGATGAGCCTGTGACCTACAGCGTGTGCAGCAGCCACTCATGCATCCCTAATCCACAGCTGCCCCAGGAGCTTTGGGCTCAACTGATCCCCTGTTCCTCCTTGGCTCACCGTGCAAAATCTGCCCTCTTCTCCCGGTGGCCTGGGCGCTCCTGATAAAACCCGGCCTGACCGGAGGAATCCCTCCTCTACTGAGCACGTGCAGCCCCATTAGATGCTTTACAGAACTCACTTTGCCTTGATGTCACAGCGTCCTGAATGATGTCTGGGACTGAAAGAGCTCTGCAGAGGAATCTAGCAGAAAACATGGCCCTGCAGGCGTGCACACGCCACACCTTTAAGAAAAGCCAAAGCAGAACCAACAAGCTTAGAGTGTGAGGAAAAACAAGTTCCTGAAGACGGGAGGACGGGAATCTGAGCGGAGCAGGGAGGGAAATGATCCTCCAAGAATTTATGAGGAGAGAAGGAGAGGATGAGAGGAAATGATGAGTAAAAAGAGATGAGAGGAGCAAAGAGAGGAGCTGGAGAAAAGCAGCGATTTATAAGGAGACGATGAGAGGAAGGAGACATCCCACATCCTCCTGCAGCATTTAGAAGGTCACCGGGTTCTCCCACAGAACCAGAACCCACGGCGCCTCATCGGTCCATCTGCTGCGCTGCTGAATGGAGGACGGAACCAAAAGCAGCAGAAAACAGGTCCAGAGATGGAGCACCACCCACTTCCTGAAGGTACCAGGTGTTCAGAACATTTCCAGAGACCTTCGGACCCCAGAATCAGACAGAACCCACAGAACCGCTGCAACCATCATGAGCCAGCGGGTTCTCTACACACCAGCAGGAGGTTCTGATGTTTATCAGAATTTAGCTCAGCCTGTCCACTGGGTTCTAACGGCGTCTCTCAGACAGCAGGGGGCGCTGTGATGGCCAAAGACGGCGGTACCGATGGTCCAAGGAGCAGAAGCCCACTAACCCGGAGAAAACATCCAGGATGAAACCTCCCAGAACCCTGAAGAGGAACGTGCTGCGACCAGACGGAACCAAGCTTGAAGGAAACATTTAGTACACATTTATGCAACCTGTATCTGATCTTTTTATGACAGTCTGAACAACACAGATCAGATTTTTTCAAATGCCACCCAGGCCACTTGGGCTACGTTCACACTGCAGCTCTTAATGCTCAATTCAGATTTTTTGTGAAATCAGATTTTTTTTCGTGGTCGTTCACATTTCCAAATATATGTGACTTGTCTGTGATCTCCTGTGTGAACTAAACGCGTTCAGCCTAAGTGTCCCTCATGCGCACTGGAGGACGCGATGACGTCACACGTAGCAAAGCGTCCTCAGTGTTTGTGGAAGTAAACAAGGATTATAATGCTGGTGTGTATTTTTCTATGTTTAATTTATCTTCTAACCGGAGCTTTCTCTCCACTGACTGCTCTCCTCATTGTAGTCCTCTATGGGTGTCGTTTTTCTTCCTGCTTCTGCACAGCAGGACGCAGAATAGTGACGTTTGTCGAGTATCAGTGACGTACAGGTGGGATAAATGCGACCCGGCCGTACAGACACAGGTCGCATTAGAAAAAATCCAATCTGTGTCGTTCAGACTGACATAAAAAGATCAGAAACAGGTCGTATATGGGCAAAAAAATCGGAATTGGGTCAATTCGGGCTGCAGTGTGAACGTAGCCTTGGATATGTGGTCCTGAATCCGATACGCATCTGATCTTTTCTAATGCGACCTGTGTCTGTACGGCCGGGTCGCATTTATCCCACCTGTACGTCACTGATACTTAACAAACGTCACTAACGGTGACCTGGCTATGCAGAAGCAGGAAGAAGGACGACAGCCATAGCGGACTACAATGAAAAGAGCAGTCAGTGGAGAGAAAGCTCCGGTTAGAAAAAAATAAATTAATGACGGCAGCATTATAATCCATGTTTACTTCCACAAACACTGAGGACGCTTTGCTACGTGTGACGTCATCGCGTCCTCCAGTGCGCATGAGGGACACTTAGTCTGAACGCCTTCAGGTCACACAGGAGATCACAGACAAGTCGCATATATTTGGAAATGTGAACGACCACGCAAAAAAAAAAAAAAAAAAATCTGATTTCACAAAAAAATCTGAATTGAGCATTAAGAGCTGCAGTGTGAACGTAGCCTCTGAGGATTCTGCGTGTTCTATCTGTGTTCTGTGTGTGTTTCTTCTCTGTTCTGTCTGGGTTCCATCTAGGCTCACTGTGTGTTCTGTCTTGGTTCTAAGTGGGTTCTGTGTGAGTTCTCTGTGTGTTCCCTCTGGGCTCCGTCTGATTTGTGTGTGTTCTATGTGGGTTCTCTGTAAATTCCATCTGGGTTTTGTGTGTTTTCCATATGGAAGTGTGTTCTGTCTAGGTTCTAAGTGGGTTCTGTGTAGGTTCTTGTGTGTGTTCTGTCTAGGTTCTAAGTGGGTTCTGTGTGGCTTTAAGCGGGACTCACCGGGCAGGCTGGTGGACACGTGGACCTGCGTGTAGAAGCTCTTGCTGGGCAGCAGGTCCGACACGCCGTTCAGGCCTCCACGGTGAAGGTGTAGTTGGTGTTGGGGAGGAGGTTGACCACGGTGACGGTGCGCTCCGTCAGCCCCACCTGCTGAGGCACGAAGCCCACGCTGGGCCCGCAGGGCTCGCACTGGCCCTCCACGCAGCGCCGGCAGCCCACGCTGTAGGTCAGGTCCACGCGGCCCCCCGTGTCTGAGGGCGGGGCCCAGTCCAGGACCAGCGAGGACTGCCTCAGGGAGAACAGCAGGTCTCTGGGTGGGGAGGGGGGCCCTGCAGGAGGACAGAGGTCCGCTTTAGTTCTCAAAGGTTCAACTGGCTCAATAAAACAAACACAGAACACGGGACCCTGACAGCGGGCCCATCAGCACCCAGTGCTGCGCCTCAGCAGCAGAACTTTGGTGCAAAAGCTGCTGAACGACCCTGAAAACAGAGCGATGTGAGCGCTCCTCAGAGAGGAGATGATCTGTGGATGATCTGAGAGCAGCTCCAAGAGGAGGGGAACGCATCCTGGCTTCCTGTCCTGGAGATCCGATACGAGAACATCTGGAGAACCCCTGGAGACAGAACCCTTGAAGGTAGAACCCCTGGAGGCAGATGAGTTCCCGCGTAGCATCGAGGTTTTATCTGCGGTCCAGAACCCGGTTCAGGTTCTGATCAGGCGACGGGTTTTTATTTTGGTCTTTTCTGCTTTTTATTCCTCTGCCTGTTTCTAAACGACACTATTCATAGATTTGTTGCTCTAACTTTTCTATTTTGAATCTATTTTCAGATAAATATTCACGTGAGAACTGAATGGTTTTCATTTCTAAATAGAACAACAGGAACATCCATGCTGTGTGTCTGGTGGAACAGTCCAGCTGTCTGGTACCTCTGCTGCATGCAGAGGGGCCGGCTGCTTGGTTCTGGTTGTGACCGGACCGGACCGGACCGGACCGCTCTGTTTCCTGTGGCTGAGTCGGGTTCTTGTCCCCACACCTTGGTTCTCTGTTCTCCAGCTCTGGAGCTCAGCCTTGGTTCCTGACAGCCCTCCCCCCTCCCTGCATCCAGGAACCTTCATCAGAGGAGGTTCTGCCGTCCCCACAGCAGCACCGTCCTTGTCTAGAAGGTTCTGATCAAGAGGCACACTGCAGGAGATCAGCTGCCGGACCGCTTTCCTCAAGATTCTTCAGAACTTCCACCTTTTCTCAGGTCTCTCTGTCTCTTTCTCTTTTGTTGTGCTGCAGCGTTCTAACCTCTCTCCAGACGTTCTGTCTGAGAACCCTAACACGTCAGAACCTGCTCCGGCCCTGCATGGCGGCCGTGAGTAGGAGAACATGAAGATACGGCAGGTTCCAGGTGCGGCTGTAAAATAATCCTGATTCAGTGGATTCAGCAGATCGGCTGCAGGATCACAGATGGTCAGAGTTTCCTGTGAGGTTCCTCTGGATGGATGCTGGTGACCCGCCCATGGAACCTTGATGCGCTGAAAGAAAAGCTGAATGGTGGGTTAGGGTTAGCTAAAGCTGAAAACTGGAGCTCATGTGAGAGGCAGGTGGGAATGATATCAGGAACACATTTAGAGGCGTCGCTCCGCTATGAAATTAGTTCAGAGGAGGAACATTTATTGGTTCCACTGGAGGAGGAGATGTAATAGAAGCCGCTGTGTCCTCTGGCTGCGGCGCATGGATGGAGACGCGCCTCCTCCTCCTCCTCCTCCTCCTCCTGTGGGAAATAAAGGCGAGCGGCAGCCGAGAGGACCGCGGATCAGAGTGTTTGTCCAAATCTGTGCTGCGGCGCCGCTGCTGCCTTCATTTCAGGTGTCAGAGAAACAGGAAAATAAAATCTGCAGATTGAGACGCAGCTTTTCATTATGAAACATCCAGCAGGCCTCAGCCTGGATCTGGATCAGAGTCTCATGGACCCGTTGTCCTCTTCACCTCCTGGTATCATCAGGTCCACAAACCCATCAGAACCCTTAGGAGGAAATTCATTCTCAACATTTATTCACTAACTACATTCTTTTCTGCATCAGTGGAAAATTAAATTTTTCAAGATTCTTCCCATTTTTGGCAAATTTACATCTGATATTGAAAAGTTTAGATTTAATTCTTGTTTTTTAGCAGCTGAGGTAAATTGTTGGTGAATGTCTCGGATTTCTCCTCAAACTGATCATCAGACTGAACTCTGAGGAGGTCCAGGATCCTGGAGATGATGGATGGATGGAGCTTCATCTGCAGCAACGAGGACGTCGCTCCGGTGGAGCTCTGGTTCTACAGCACCGTCTGGTCCAACCTCCAGCCATGGGTCCGGGTAGAACCAGAACCTGGGTAGCAGCAGCTGGATAACGTTTCCTGCAGGTTCTGGGAGGACAACCAGAACCTTCTGACGGGACCATATTCTGTCCTGGCCCGGAGCGATCCTCCAGGAGGAGCAGGAACCCGTTGCTGGTCTGGGTGGACCTGGACCTTGGTGCTGGACAGACTCATCGTGTCTTCTGCTGTCCCGTCTTCCTCGGTCTGGTCTTACGTTGGATCCCGGCTCTGGGGTTCTGCTGCAGAGGCGTTTCTCAGCTGCAGGATCGGGCTAATGTGAGCGCATCATAATTACTGGATCGATACTCTAATTAATGTTCTCATTAGGCGGCTCTAAATGTTATCAGGCAGGGATCAGCGAGCTCTGCGCTCGATACGTCATTAAAGCTCTCAGAACTGGCCGAGACCCCCAGAGACCCTCTGAGCCCGGAGCCGGTTCAACAAACCCAGACAGTTACTGCTCAAACATGTCAGTGTTCCCCCGCATGGCTTCAACGGCACCGCCCAGAACCGGTGTGAGGAACCGTCTGTGGAGAGGAGGAAGGGTTCCAGAGAGCGAGAAGGTGAGGGAGGTGGGAACGATAATGAAAGGAAGACGTTGGAACGGAACAGAAGGGACGCGTTCTGGTGGACCAAGGGAACATCTGGACATTATTATTATTATTATATATTATTATATATATTATTACAGAACTGCAGACATAGAGCATCGATCCGCAGACTGAGGCAGCAACATGGAAACGATGTGCAGGTACAGGAAGCATGGGCGTGTTTTAGGGGTTAAAGGTCAGAAAGATTTGAAATGGGCTGCATAGCTCATTACCTTTGCAGGCAGAAGGTTGTGGGTTTGAATCCCAGTTTGCATGTTCTTGCGTGTCTCCTGATAAACATTAATCTAGAACATTCTGCAGGATGTTCTCCAGAGACAAGGAACAAAAGATTAGAGCGCCTCGTTTCTTAATGTCAGCTACAACTAAAAATCCCATTCTGAGCTGCTAGATGCTCTTCAGACCAGAGGAATTCTAACACCTTCTCGTGTTTCTTTCTTTGAGGGTCTTAGTATTTAAATAAAAAGGTTTTGGTCGTGTTTTGTTCTTTCTGTCCTGCCTTACTGACGGCTCCCTGGGTGGAACAGCTGAATCTGCCTAGATTTGATTTACTCACATTTAGCCATGAGGGGAGGTGAAGGAGAGGTAGGGGACAGATCAGACATGGAGATGAGGAAGAGGAGGGAGGAACTGCGGAGGTGAAGAAGGGGGAGGATGAGAGGACACAGGGTGAAGGACGGGTCGACCATCAATGGATTTTTATGGAGATCAGCAGAAGAGGCGGCTGACAGAACATGGAGGACATGCAGCGTGTAATTACTGGTGCAGGGAGCAGACGGGCTGTCCAGAGGAGTCCTGAAGTGGTCTTCCTCACACACACACACCACAGAGCCCTCCTCCTCCGCCACGCTGTTGGCCGGACAGGGAAAACACTCCTGCTGCCGCGACGACATCTTGTAGGATCCGGGCGGGCACGCTGGGGACAAAACACACTGGGTCAGAAACCTTCAGGAACTCCTGCAGGGAACCAGAACCGGTCCGGACACACTGGACCTTCATTTATCCTCTACCTGTGTCACCGAACACGGCAGTATATCAAACATTTACATCTAAATAAAGAATCTACATGAGGATCCAGACTGGTCTGAAGCTCCGATCTGTGATCCAAACCATCTGAGCACAAAAATCCAAAACTCATTTCTTTATTTTTGTCTGAAGTACAGAAACCCAGAAAGCCAAAAATGTTCCTTCGTAGATCTGAAGTCTATGAAGGAAAATCGTCTAAATATTGAACGGACTTTTCTTTATTCTACGAAACATAAAAAGCATAAATATCCCAGAGTTTATAGAAATACATTAAAAATGATAAGAGTCACAACAAATAAAAGAATAAATACTATTATCCCTAAAGCAGCCAGAACTCAGTTACAAGACAGACCTGTGAGCACATACAGCGTGTAAAAATGTGTAAAAATGTGCAAAAACCTGTAGAAACGTGTAAAAACGTGTAGAAATTTGTATGTGTAAAAACGTATAACATTTTGTATAAATGTGTAAAAACGTGTAAAAATTTGTAAAAACGTGCAAAAACCTGTAAAAATGCGTAGAAACGTGTAAAAATGTGTATAAATTTGTAAACATTTGGAAAATTATGTAAAAAATTGTAAAAACGTGTACAAATTTGTAAAAACATGTAAAAAATTGTAAAACCCTGCAAATATACAAATGTGTAAAAATGTGTATAAATTTGTAAAAATTGGGAAAATGATGTAAAAATTTGTAAAATTATGTAAAAATTTGTACAAACATGTAAAAATTTGTAAAAACGTGTAAAATTTGTAAAAACCTGCAAATATTCAAATATAGTATAGTATAAATTTGTACAAATTGGGAAAATTATGTAAAAATTTGTAAAAAACGTGCTAAAACCTGTAAAAAATGTGTAGAAACGTGTAAAAATGTGTATAAATTTGTAAAAATTTGAAAAATTATGTAAAAATTTGTAAAAACGTGTGAAAACCTGTAAAAACATGTAAAAATTTGTAAAAAACATGTAATAACGTGTAAAGACTCGTACAAAACAACACAGACAACAGATCTAGACCCTTTTTCTGAAGTTATTACCAAAGAACAGATTCAATCTTGGGTCAAATATCATCTTTCATCATCACTAAAGACTTCATGGGCTGTAAACGTTTCTGCATATTCTGCTTCCAGATGAACCCAGCTGTGGGGATTCATCTGATCATTCTCAGCAAGGTGTTTCTTCCTGAGGAGCAGCCAGAAGGTCATGTGACCTCCTGACTGCTCTGAAGGAGGCTGTGCACCTCCTCATGATGGACGCCTCCATCAGAAACTGTTCCTGGTTTCTGTCTGCAGACCCGGTTCATTCCTCAGGAAGTGGATCAGCAGAACCTCCTCTGACTATCTGCTGCTTGCAGAAGGGGCGGATATGTTGGACGTTTCAAACACTCCCACACAGCAGCTGATCATTGGGTCTTTTCCTCCGCTTGCAGTTTCTGTGGATCAGGTGATGATTGGTGTGAAACCAGGCAGATCCTGACCAGCAACAGCTCTCCTCCTTTTCCTAGTGCTCTCACTCCTTTAGTCTCTTATTTCAGCTTTATTCCCGTTTCAGACCCAAACCAGCTGTGTGTCAGAGACACGTGTGATAAGCTGACCTCCAGGACGGACCAGGTAGGACCTCCATGCACCTAAATGTGAAAATCACCGTGGAGTCTGGAACAAACGGACCTTATTCTCATAATAACCCGCAATGTGTGACAAAAAGCAGAAAGCTCAGTTTTAGCTTTAATAAAGCTCTATTTAGATAAACAAAACAGTAATTTAGCTTTAATTTCTATCATTTTTCAGCCTCCAAAGGTTCAGTTTGAACCAAGATCAGAACCAGAACCAGCTTTATTTTTTGACAATAATAAACGGATGCAGTAATAAAATCAAAACTATAGAAAACATGCAGCATATGTGTGGTTATATATCTCACATCTCCAAGACCAATGCCTCATCATTTTAAGGCAGAACCTGAAGAGGACAGGAACTTGGTAAACAGCAATTAAAACTCTGAGTGAAGGCGTTTCAGCCGCAGGAAGAAATTCCAACATTTATTGGGTCTTAATTAAGGTGTAAAAACGTCCTTCTTTGACCAAACCATGAGAAATTGCTGGAAATGAAGCTTTTTAACCCTCTAACGGTGGAATAATGAAGCAGCTCCTGTCTGCAGCTGGACTCGGACTCCCGCTGCGACGCTGGGATCAGAAGCTGCGTTCGGACCCGCCTGAGACTGGGGCCCTCAGACCGGCGCCGCCGATCCGCTTGTAATTGACTTTCTAATGTCTGTCATTACACAGGAGACGCGCGGCGCAGAGCTCCCGGTGCGAGGACTTCACAGAAACACACAGCTCCTGTGTCTTTGTTGCTGAGCGGCGCCGTCCTCCTCTCCACGCCAGCAGCGCCGGGCACGGACGGCCCAAATCAAGGCCAGATTATGCACACATCTCCTGGAACAGAGAGGCCTCATGCGTTTTCTGCCTATCCTGGTTAAAAGCAGGTAAGTCGTGTTCGCGGCTGGATCCCGTCCCGACTTATCTCCTCCATTCAGCACGGACGCGCTTTTGGACCGCCACCCTGAGGACTGTGTCTAATGATAGGGCGGAGCGAGGCGATTTGTGCAGCTCTGATAACAAAGGAGCTGGCGATGCTCGACAGCCATCTTCCTCGGCAGATAGCGGCTGTTCAAAGAGCCGCCGGCAGCCGCGCCAGGCAAGGTCACCTGAGTCAGAAGCGGGCCTCAGCCCACCTGTCACCGGGAGAAGCCAGACTCTACAGAAAGGAGGAGCACTTCAGACACTTTCTGCTCATTTAGGCCGGGCTGTTCTGCTGCCAGCTAATGGACTTTCAGCGACAGCTGCAGAGCGACTGATCCGTTCAAGCCTGGAGCTCAGCGGGAGCATTACCCACTCACACATCCACACTCTGTTTATGAAGCACTGCTCCGCCAAAGTCAGGGCCGTCCTCCTGAGATCCTACCTACCAGCATTTAAAGGCAACAGAAAACGCTCTCAGCTGCAAAATGATTGATTTAAATCAAAGTAAACAGAAAAACGCTAAAACTAAAGCTACCACTGAACTTCATCTGGAGCTGCTGAGCTAGTGGGGGGGGGGGGGGGGGACACAATGTCAGGTGGGAAACACATCAGCAATGCCCTCAGAGCAGCAACTGCTGCTCAAAGGTCATCTCCAGACCCCCTGAGTCCATCATCCTGCAGAGAGGAGAACATCTCAGCAGCTCCAGCAGCTTCAGCCCGACGTCAGAGCAGGAAGCTCAGAGAAATGAGCAGAACCCAGGAGCTCCACCTCAGACTCTGCAGGCCTCAGTCAGCAGGTCACAGGACCCTGACTTCCTCTGTATACCAGACAAGGAGAATCAGGATGCAAAGCCAGCAGCAGATCTACAGCAGAATGGCTGAAAAAGAAAAGAATGAAGGTTCTGGAGCGGTCCAGTCCAGGTTCTGACTCCGGTTCTGGCCGCTGCCAGTCTGACAGGTGGAGCTGGAACAATGGATCAAGATCAGTGGGAAAGCTTCATTTTCTGGTGTGGGAGGTCCAAATCAGGGACAGGAAACCTCATTATCAATCTAATCAGTTAAATGAAAATTACAAATTCATGACTTTGCAGTTTCATCATGTAATGAATAAAAAGTAAAAGGTCAAAGAATCTGATTTCATTAACTTTACAAATGACTTTAAAGGAGTTTTGCCTTTGCAGGAGGAATCAATTTGCAGTTGGCCCTTCTCTGTGCGGCGTGCCGGCTCCAGCCTTAAACACGGCCATTAATAAAGCATGGAGCACTTAATACCCGAGATGGGAGCAATGAATTGTTTCCCTGCCTCTCTGACAGCGCACATTAATAAATATTAATAACCCCAAAGAAGGCCTGCATCAGACTCCTGCACAGAGAAAACACGACTCTGCTCGTCCAACATGCGCTCAGACAGAACCGGCCGTTTACTCTGGGTGGACAGGTCAGAACCGGGTCGGGCTAGAAAGAGGAGGCATGGTGACGTGCTTTCAGGCTGGAGTCACTAATAGTTCTGACCCAGGTTCTCCTTCCAGCAGGATAGATTCTGGAGCCTCAATGTCCATCAGAATCATAGGGAGAGGTTCTGCTAAAGTCGGACCAAGAATTCACTGAGTGGATCAGGAGAATGGAGACACGCTGGCCGGGTCCATTTAACCTGAACGGATCACTGACCCGTTTCCTATCAGAAGGTTCTGCTGCTGTGCGTCTCGTGAACACGAAGACCCCAGCAGCCTTCAGTTGATCTGAGACGTTACAGCAGGGTTTACCGCAGAGAGGTTCCAGGTCTGACGGGTTGGATCTCAGGGCCAGCGGCTCTGACTGACCCAAAGAACCGTTTAGAGTCTAAATCTCTTCCTGTTTTAGGTCCGTTAGGATCCCCAAATGAGTTCTATTAGCTGCCAGAACAAGAGCCATCTGGTTCTGCAGATACCAGGAACAGAACACACGGGAGAATGTGTCAGGTTCTGATGAAGATTCAAACAGAAATGCTGAACGTCAGCATCAGAACTCCACTCCTGCAGTGGAGCATGCATTTCAATTCAATTTTATTTATATAGCGCCAATTCATGAAACATATCATCTCAAGGTTCTTTCCAAAGTCAGCTTCCATCAGATCCTCCAGGTTGGTGAGAAAGTTTCCTCTCTAAGGAAACCCAGCAGGTTGCATCAAGTCTCTCCAAGCAGCATTCACTCCTCCTGAAAGAGCGTAGAGCCACAGTGGACAGTCGTCTGCATTGTTGATGGCTTTGCAGCAATCCCTCATACTGAGCATGCATGAAGCGACAGTGGAGAGGAAAACGGGAAGGCAGCATCATTCATTCACAAGGGGGTAAATACTTTTTTACAGCGCCGTCTCTGACTGGGCAGAACCAGAAACAGCACCTTCTACCCCCCCACAGAACCTCCAGCAGGATGGCGAATCAGAACCGCTGAGTCTGACGGGTTCCTTCACGTTCTGTCAGCCTGATGTGATGCAGCTGAAGGCTGCAGGCAGGAACGTCTCCCTGCGTGTCGGCTGAGTCTCCCCAGCCTGCAGCTCCTCACCATGGAGCTCCTCTCCATGCTGCTTCTCTCCATGCTGCTCCTCACCATGCAGCTCCTCACCATGCAGCTCCTCTCCATGCAGCTCCTCTCCATGCAGCTCCTCTCCATGCTGCTTCTCTCCATGCTGCTCCTCTCCATGCTGCTTCTCTCCATGCTGCTCCTCACCATGCAGCTCCTCACCATGCAGCTCCTCTCCATGCAGCTCCTCTCCATGCAGCTCCTCTCCATGCTGCTCCTCTCCATGCAGCTCCTCACCATGCTGCTTCTCACCACGCTGCTCCTCTCCATGCAGCTCCTCTCCATGCTGCTCCTCTCCATGCTGCTCCTCTCCATGCTGCTCCTCTCCATGCAGCTCCTCTCCATGCAGCTCCTCACCATGCTGCTCCTCTCCACGCTGCTCCTCTCCATGGACGTTTGAACTTTAAGCCAACAGCAGCAAAAAGCAGCTGAGTCCCAGCAACGAACCACTTCTTAACGTTCTGAGATGAAACTGGAGGCTGATCACATTTCTGTTTACTCTCAGGCCTCTCTGTGCTGAATATGTCTGCTTATGGAAATTAAAAAGCATAATCTGCAGTCTGCTGCGGCGCTCCATCTGACTCTGAATCAGCGATTCAAATCTGCAGCGGGACTGGAATCAGTCGCTGCCTCTAATGACATTTCATTTCCATTTGCCTCATTCCGAATCAGCCATTTTCATTAGGACTGTGACCCAGATAGGAACAAATCAGCCAGATAAATCTGATTCTGAGAGTGAAGATAAATGAGCAGCGCTGCATATTCTTAAGTACAGCAGAGGAGAGGGGAACAGTATAATATCCTGTGGAGGGAGGAGGTCAGGAGTAATCAGGACGACGGCCTATCAGAGTCAGCGGGACTCTTACTCTCCTTCATGCTGTGGGAGCTTCACGCCAGACGTCCATCTGCTGCCAGATGTGACTGAATGGGTCTGAGAACGTGTGCCTGAGGTCTGCAGGAAACCAGAACCTTCATTTTCCTCATTCAGTTCTCAGTGTTTGCTTTAGTGTAAATTCTGACAGATAACAGCTGTTAAGCTCTTTACTGTGGTGGAACATGCAGAGTGATCTGATGGAAACAGAGATCCATCCCATAGTGTACACAGAGATCCCTTTATTTCAAACGCTGTGTTCTCATCGTGGTGGATGAAGGCGCTGCCCTTACTGCTACAAGAACGGAGCTGCAGGAAAGATGATCTTCTGCAGAAACATCACCTGGAGGCTCCTTTCTGTTTCCGGTCCCTCCAGAGTCTCCTCCGGACCAGGACCGGGCTGCAGGAGCGTCGGCGGCCGGGTTAGACCTTTGCTTCAGACGTACGCCGTCAAACCAGACGGAGCAGCAGCCACACAGAACCTTCCTCCAGCAGCGACACGCTTTAAAGTCGATGCGAAAAAGGAAATCACCACGGGAATAAAACCGAACGTAGAATGGATCCCAGCACAAAACAAAGAATTTGGGAACTGGTGGTAAAATATGAATAGAACAGAGAATGACAGGAAAGAAAGTGACCCTGAAGTTTCATCTGTTAAACATCTCCATGTGGTGGTGGGGATGAATGTTTCTGGATCAGAACCTGCTTTCTGGATCAGAACCTGCTTTCTGGACCAGAACCAGTGACGGAGCTGCTGTAAACCTGGGTTCCGTCCTGCAGCAGAGGCCTCTGGCCGGGATGACCTCTGTTCGTCTGCAGCAATCCCCTCATCGCTCATTCCCGCCACATTTCACATCCAGCCTTCCTCATCCTAACAGCTTAACGGCTGCAGACATGCATGGAGGAGTTGGGGGGGGGGGGGGGGGGGGGGGGCATACGGCTGATTAAGTGGTTTTCCTGGCGGGGGGAGTCACGGTCAGAGCACACGGCCGTTTAAATGTTTTCAGAGGTGAGAGAGAGAGAGCCCTCATGTGAAGAGGAACAGTTGGTCCATCAAGGAGACGGATGAGGTGATCCTGCAGCCCCTCCCTCCTCCATGTTGGAGCTTCAGACTGACCAGCCTGCAGAAAATACTGAATTATTGTTGATAAAACCTTTTTCAGGAATGTCTCCAACATTTCCTCTGAAAGACGACGCTTTATGTCCCTGAAACGGACCAGAATCTGAAAGCTCACCATCAGTTTTCATTTCTACAAATCTGTCCATCGGTCCGTTTGTCGGTCGGGGGAAGGTTCTCCTTCCAGTTGGATCTGTCCAGAAAAAGCCCAAAAGAGCCACCTCAGCTGACCCGTTTCAAAGTCGAGGAGCAGAAGCTCTCTGAGCTCCTCCTGGATGATGGAGCTCGTCTCACAGGAGAAGCTCGTTTCAGCGGCTTGTCTCCAGGAGCTGGTTCTGTCATGACCCATGTTTCAGCTCCGCAGCTGAAGGATTGGACCACAGATAAATCAACAGCTTCACTTATCAGCTCAGCTCCTGCTCCGGTACCGCCTCCTGCTGTGGAAGCTCTGGTCCATCCATCTCCTGCTGCATCCTGGTGTCACCCAGGAGCAGCAGAACACCAGGATACTGGACCGGCTCTGAGCTGATCCCATCTGCAGAGATTTATCACCTCTGGCTGCTTAATCATAAAGAACATTGATCAGCATAGAAATCCTAATTATCCAGCCGGATGTCCCGGTTGGCTGACCTGTGACCGTCCGTTAGACCAGCCCAGAAACCATGACATCATTGATCAGAGCTGATAGAAATACACAAACCTGCTCAGCGGGTTTGCTTTAAAATGCATCCCAGTCAGAGGCCATAATTAAGCTGTGAAGGTAAAGCAGCCCTGACCTTCCTGTGCAATTAGCGGACTCTTCTTTTATTAATCCCCCACACGTGCCTTCATTTACTCCTGCGTCTAATCAGCCGTTTAATTAAGACATCCAACATGGCGTCGCGTGGCCTCGGGAAGAAAACCTGTCATGCAATTAAAGGCAGAAGAAAAGAAGGGATGAGGAGCGGATCAAAGCGGAATAAAAGAGGACCGAATGTGACCTTAACCAGAGTTTTGTTACGTGAACACGTTTCTTCTCTGGCTTCCAACATGTTTTTAAAGTTTGTCCAGAGGACATCTGCAAATGCAGCTTCTGGGCTTAGAGCTGGGCTCAACAGGAACCAGCGCCCAGATGCTGAAGCATCAACAGTGAGTCACGCAGCTCGTTACTGAGAGCTGCTTCCTCCTCCATCAGCATCTCTGAAGTGTTCAAAGCCGGAGGACGCCAACGACCCTAAACCCAGCTGCTCAGAGCGAGCAGAGAGCGGGTTCTGGTGCCGCTCACAGAGCCTCTTCACTCAGCTCTATTCTGCCTCGCTGAGAGCTGCCAGCATCCGTCTCCTAACAACGGCACAGAGCTGCCGCCTAACAGGTGGCTGAGGACTCGTCAGACACCACAACACTGCTAAAAATCCACAGGAGACCCAATCTGGACCAGAGCCTGAGCTCCCTGAGAGGGAAAGGTATCTTCAGATTAACGGACCTCCGGTTCTACGCTTCAGACGGGTCCAAAACAGAGAATGTGTTCAAAGCTTCACTAAACAACACTATTCATGCTATCTGAGCCCCCAGAACACAAACAGCTGGCATCGAATATCTGTAGAATCTGAAAAGTGCGGCGTGCCTTTATATTCAGCCCCAACTCTCTAGAACCACATCTGACTGCAGGTCCAGCTGCAGGTCTTCTCAGGTTTGCCTCCACCAGAAGTTCTGAGAGCTTCCTCAGCGAAGGCACTGATGATGATGGTTCTGACCCGGAGAAATATTTAGAACCGGCTGGATTTAACCTCCTTTTATGGCCACAGGTCCACTTTCTCCATCCAATCGTAGGTATTTCTGTCTCCTGCTGCTGGAGGACTTCCTGTTTTCTGTCCAATCAGAGCCCAGAGTGTAGAGAGACACGCCCACTCTGTCATCCACACCTGGCAGACACCACCATTCTGAATGGTTCTGTAGAACCTGGGCCTGGAGGTTCAGTTAAACCCAGATCTCCTTCAGGAGACCCCGCAGACCCAGTCGTAACGGACTGAACCCGATTGGCTGAAACGACTCATGTCCCGACTCATTTAAATGAATCAGAACTAATTCAGGTTGGTCTGTAGAAAGTTCAGTGGGTCGGAAATGTTGCTGACCCAGAAGAAACGGGAAGAACCTGGAGACGAAGTCAGAAAGGGAGCTGGGTCCTCGTCAGAGTGGAATGAAAACAGGCGTTGAAAAGTGGAAAACAAGCAGAAACTTTTTCTTCTGTGGGAGAGAACGCGGGTCAGGAGGAGCAAGCAGCAGCATATTTTAACGTCTGCGTGGGAGGTTTCATGTGGGCGAGCATCGATCGGCTTCGTCCTCCGTTTGGGTTTCCTTTCTTCCTCCTCTTGGCGGATGCCCTCCTCACACGCAGCTCTGCGTTGCTGCGAGGCAAGAACCAGCCGTGCATGTGAGAGCGCATGTGAGAGTGCATGTGAGAGCGCATGTGAGAGCGCATGTGAGAGCGCATGTGAGAGCGCATGTGAGAGCGCATGTGAGAGCGCATGTGAGAGCGCATGTGAGAGCGCATGTGAGAGCGCATGTGAGAGCGCATGTGAGAGCGCATGTGAGAGCGCATGTGAGAGCGCGGGGCGAGGGGTCGATAGAAACCCACTGTGTGTATTTTTAGCTAAGCCTGACGGCGGGGCGCCACTAAAGCTGCGCTGTGATTACTGTACATTTCAAACAGCCGTTGTCCATACAGGCAGCATCGATCTGCTTCCTGTTCTTTACCTGCGGACGTTTGCGCACAAAGAGGCGGATCATGGATGCCGTGCTCAGAGCGCTTCTTCTAAATCCAGCGGTGTCTTTATTCAGCAGGTCACTTTGTTTCTTCATGTAGAGCTGCTTGCTGGCACATGTCATCTATTCTCAGTTTAATAACTCCCCTTGGCTCCAGTTTGCCAACAAATGTTCTCAGTAAATCAATGTTGACGGAAGCATCAAGATGCAGATTACTGGAGATGCAGTCGCAGAAGTTTGGCTGCAAGATTCCTGAGCAGATAAGCTGATTAAACCGGCCACGTCTGCAGCAACACTGAGACAAACCAGAAGATACAAACTTCTAACGGAAAGACTGAAACCATCCCGAGGTGCCGGAGGGAAACTTCAGGGTCAAAGTTCAACGGCACCAAAGATGAGGAAATTTTTCTGAGTAAAAGCTCAAAACCTGAAACATTTCAGCCTAAAGTCCAAAAATCTTTCTGAGCAGAAACTAAATCAGTGGTTTTAGCAGCTGAACTACATCCCACAGTTCAGACCCGTTTGATGTTAGAACTGGAAGATCCAGAACGCCCAGAGTGGCTCAGAGTCACGGGTTCAACTCCCGACGCCACTGACAAAAAGCCCTGAACATAGATAATCAAGTTCATCTAATTCATTTATCATAACAGCATCAAACAGGATCTGATTCAGTGGATTTCAGGTCTTCTGAATCATTTTTATAAGTTTCTGTCGGTTCTGCAGAAATAATAACGTTCTGGATGTTAGATCCTCCTCTCTGCAGGAGCACATCTGGATCGGAGCCTGCGCCGCCTCCGCCTGCTGCTGACCTCCTCCGCCCACGCTCCTCTTCTCCATCCCTCCACCCCTCCATCCCTCCATCCGTGTCTCATGCCAACATTCCTCCCACCTCCTCCTCCATCAGCAGCTCTTTCTGCCTCCGTGCCCCCAGGAAGGAGCAGCATCGCTACGGCGATGATGTGCAGGGAGGCGAGAACACACTCAGACACCGAGGAGCATCCAGAACCCCGCAGCAACCCCCCCCCCCCATCACCTGATAAACCGCCAGCTTTCTCCTCATCTGCCTCCAGAGACACAAAGTCCGACTGATTCTGCTCCAGAACATTCTTCCAGGGAGAAAGTCCAAACTTTCAGAACACGCTGAGCTTAGTTTGTGGTGAAGCTGATGATCCACGTTTAAACGTTCCATCTTCAGCTTCTTTCAGAGGACCGACCTGTTGGTGTTAAAGTTCTGCTGAGCCCACACCAGAACACCAGCGGTTCTGATTCAGCTTTGCTGTCTGGATCATTTGGGTTCTGGTTCTTTTAGTCCTCATCCTAACCATCTGTCCTCCATCCCTCCTCCATCATCCATCCATCCATCCATCCGTCCATCATCCGTCCGTTTGACAAACAGAATTTAGTGAAACCAGCGTAATAAAGTTTCCAAATAAAACAGGAATAGAAAGAAAACTTCAAACAGGTTTAAATCCCAAACAACAAGATAAATAGCAGCAAATAAAACAAATAAAAATAAAACGGTAAAACCAGTGAAATAAAAGTCTAATTTCATCTAAAACCATTGAGAATCAACCTTGAGGGTAAAAATGAAGCATGGCCACCTTCATGTAGCTTCAGCTACAGACTGCAGACGCTCCCTCAGACCCAGACGGACCGGAACCGACTCCATGTCAGGACAAGCAGAACCTCAGAGGGAACCCTAGAACCCCGCAGCTCCAGTTCAGACTAGTTCATCTCCCAGTCCCAGACGTTCTGGATCCATACGGCAGCAGTTCTCCTCCAGAAGGTCCTGGGTTAGAAGCCCGGCCCACTTGGTGCCGTTCTCAGTCTCATGAGGGCAGAAAAGCTTTGGTGTTTAATGACTTTGTTCACCTGCTCTCTCAGACTGTTTCTGGTTCTGTTAGAACCGACAGACTGTAGACTGAAGCGGTAAGGAACACACGATGATCCTGTCTGCCCGTCTAACCTGAGCAGGTCTCCAAACCGGACCGGGTCCAGACAGCACTCCGTTTTCTGTGGCTGAGCTCTGGTTCCCCGACCAAAGCAGAACCTGATTGGGTTCTAGTTCCCCTGTTTTAATGAACATGTGGGCATGGAGCCATCTCTCCCCAGGAAGCGCTGACTGGCCATCAGCCCTGGACGTGTCAGAGAGGCCGTCGTCTCTCCTGCTGCAGGAACCAGGTGAGGTTCTGCCTCCTGCTGTGAGGGATGACTCAGAGAAGCAGAAACTGGTTAGAGCCTGCAGGAAGTTACACAAACATGGGCTCCGTTCCTCTCAGCTTCCTTTGCATCCGTCTTTATGAGTCAATTAAAGGAGCCGGAGCCGCAGTAAGTAAAACTCAGCAACTCTGAGAGAATTAAAAGTGAATCTATTCATTCTCATGGTGGGTGGAAGACTTTTAGACCTCAGCTGCAGCTCATTTACATAACGCACTACCTCCCACACATGCATCCATCAACTCGCTATTCTGGGTTTTCTGCACAACAATTAATGCTGCAAACTATAATCTGTGACAGTTACTGGAGGCCGCTTACAAAAGCAGAATTAACCAAAGCCTGGGTGTGTGTCCCTCAGCTGCAGAGGAGGAGCTCACAAAGCACCTGGCACCTCAGCATGCAGTAGATGGAACGTTGCTGATGACTGACCTGCAGGATAAACTCTGACTTTTCTTCTCCACAGTGAAGGCATCATGGTGTAGTCCCATTCCTCAGGCTCATAAACTAGCAGCATGTCCTCTGGACTGATGCGCTGATGGGGATCATTTCTTAACTGCTGCTTGTTAAGACTTTGAAGCAATCACCTGGTTCCCTTATATAGGACATTTCTGACCAATCTGTATAATCTGATTGAAACTGACTTTGTAAAGTGCCTTGAAATGACATGCTTCATGAATTGGCGCTATATAAATAAAATTGAATTAACTTTACTGATGGAGTCCAAACACCTTCCTCTATTCCTGCAGAACTTTCTCTCCTCTCCTCCATGTCAGCTACATGGTGCTTCTGGACGATCAGCCTGTCTGGTTCTAAACGCGAGGAAAGACCGCTGCCTTCCTGCACAGGTGAACCCGCCTCCTCCTCCTCCTCCTCCTCCTCCTCTTCCTCTTCCTCTTGCTTCCAGCAACATCGGCCTGGACTGAGGAGGGAGAAAAAGCTTTTGTTTGTTCTGCAGCTTTTGCTGGAACTGAAAACGCGTAAAATATTTGAGCTTTTAAACTGAGCCTAATTCCATTATATGTTCATGCTGTTCTTGATTTTGTCTTTAAATGTTTTCTCATGATTCTTTGCGGCTGATAATAAAGGACTGAACGTGTTCAAAAGCAGAAAATAAAGCAGATCAGCTGTCTGCGTGGAGCTTAAAGAGATCATGTGACCAGATGGATGGAGAGCCTCGGCTGTCATCCTTCTCACACTGAGGGTCCACATCACAACGGACCTTCTCTGAGTGTTTTAACATTTAAAGTGAAGAGCAGACATAAAGGTCAGCTCCTCTCCAAACACCGTGTGGATTTCTAACAGGAAGCTGGGCAGCGCCCCGTCAGGACGAGGAATCCAGCCTCTATGAACGCTTCTCCATTTTCACCCAGCTTCTCCAGCTTCACCCAGCTTCTCTGAGGAGGAAACACCTTCTGCTCAGGTCCACGGCTCACCTGCCCCCCCACGGCAACATTTCCTGGTCTGGAATGGAAGAGCCGCAGGAGAAACCAGACAAATGGTGGAAGAAACAGGTCAACCCTGCAGCTTCAAAGTATTTTCTATGTGTGGCAGCCATGTTGGATGCTGGGAAGCTCAGACAGCAGAGGATGTTCCTGTGCTAACAAATAGAAACCCAGAACAACCACTTTGGATGCCCACATCAGGAATCTGAATTATAATGAGAGTAAAACAGAAACTGCTTCCAGAACGTGAAGCTGGCTGAAGTTAAATGTGAACAGAGTCCTGAGAAGGATTTCAATGAGAGCTGGTGAAGCTCCTGTTTAAGCCCCCCCCCCCCTTCATGCAGCAGTTTAGTGCCTTAAAGGCTGAAATGCAGCGGTTTACTCCCACAGAACAGCCTCTGGACACAACAAGCTGTCCGTCTCTGGGTCCTTCACTGCTGAGGGCACATCAGCTCAGAGATTTGGCCCTTCAGGTTTTATTCATGTCAAAATAAAGAAAAAGATAGAGCACAGATGATATCCATCTCCTGTCTGCATCTTTGTCCAACAGCCGACATAAACAACTTGTGGCACCAGAGCCGTCGAGTCAAGGAGCAGAAGGAGAACCACCAGGAGCCGTTCTCCGTTCTCCCATCAGGAGTCAGAAGAAAGCAGAGCAGATTGGAAATGACCAGAATCACAAGTTGATAAAGTTTTTCTCTGCTGCTGAGATTAAGTGACTCTTCAGGTCATTTGTTACTGTGGAAACAGAGGTCAGAGGTCAGCGGTAGGAGCATCTGGTGGGTCAGAGCAGAGCAGAGGCTGCGCTCCGACCAGCCGAGGCCTTTCAGTCCAGCTTCAACATGTTTTATCCCTGAGAGGCAGTAAATGGAAGCAGCAGCCAGCACAGACAATTAGCCGAGCCGTGCAGAAGCAGAACGCGTTACACAGATTTAGCGCAGAGGTCTGATGGGAGCTGAATCCGGTCCAGTCCGTCAGACACCGAGGAACATGATCAGCGCTGATGTGTGATTAAGCAGCCTTCAACAGGTCTCACTGAGCTTTCCCTGGATGAGTCGTTTCCGTCGTTTCATTTAATGCATTAGCTTTGATCTGTTATGCTCTCTGTGCATCACAATGCTTCCTGCTGCTCGCCTGGAGAATCCGCTCCGTCTGGCTGTCTGCATCCCACAGCGTCCATGAAGGCTTCATTAGTTCTTCCTCAGGACGCCTGATGAGCTCCTGATACCCAGAGCTGCTCTAATTGGACCTGAAGGAGGCGACTCTGCTGAGCTAAACGGCCACCAGCGAGCTGGCTGCTCAGACGGAGAGCTCTGAGCGTTGGTCTGAATGGGTCTCCTGTTTGGAAGCCCGGCCCGGTCTGGTCCGGCCCGGTTCACACGCACACAGGAACCGAGCAGAACCTTCTGTGACTGGTGAGAAACGCTGCTAACGGCGTTCAGGAAGACTGCAGGGAGACGACACAGCGGTCAGACCCACGCTGACCAATCCCAACACTTCCTCATTTCTCTGTGGGCCAACGTGATTGGCTGCGTGGACGGAGGTGTTGGGGGCCGATCAGATCGACCTCAGGACAGTGAAGAAAACAAAGGTTACCAAGACAACAGCTGCCAACTGATTTCACAGCAGCTGATCCCCCCCCCCCCCCATAAACACACACTGGAGCAGCAAGACGACTGAGAAGAAACGATGTGAAGCTGCTGGTGCGCACACTTCCAGGCTGACGGCTTTAAATCCTCGCCGTGACTCCAGCAGCTCTGCTGGTGTGAAGTGTCTGCTATCGACCCCCCCCCCCTCACACACACACACACACACACACACACACACACACACACAGTAACACACACACACAGTAACACACACAGTAACACACACACAACAGGACAGCTGTCGATACAATCTGGGGAATTCACACCTAATTGTGTTTGATTGCAGGTCGCTACAGATCGATAACGGCCACAAGTCTCACACACACACACACACACACACACACACACACACACACACACACACACACACACACACACACAGGAAACGATGTGAAGCAGCTCAGAGTTCAGACATTCAGCTTCAGCAGCGATGCTGTAAATCTTCAGTTTTAAAGAAAATATCTTAAATAAAATCTTTAGGTTCTTTTCCACAAATGGAAACAAATTTAATGTGCAGCACAAAGGTAAAGGCCTGAGGGAGGGGCACCTTAAAGGGGAGGGGCACCTTAAAGGGGAGGGGCACCTTAAAGGGTAGACCCCTCCCCCTTCTCTATCTCACAGCCTGGATCAAAAGTACATGAATAAATATGCAAATTAGCTGATGACATCATCCACCGACTTCTAGCACAGCCAATAGGGACTTCCCATTGCTGAGGAGGCGGAGACACTGGTTCACTGCAACACATCTGGCACTGTTCATGTGGTCGGACAGAACTTTACATAGAACATTTTTACTGTTTTTGGTTTGCTGCTACATTCCTCCCCCAGAACGCGGTTGAGGAGGTTCTGATGGCGGCTGAGGGAGGTTCTGCTGGGGGCTGAGGAAGGTTCTGATGGCGGCTGAGGGAGGTTCTGATGGCGGGTGAGGGAGGTTCTGATGGCGGCTGAGGGAGGTTCTGATGGCGGCTGAGGGAGGTTCTGATGGCGGCTGGACTGTTTTTCTTTTACAGCTTTCTCATTGTGGTTTTGTTTCAGACGAATTATAATAAAACTATTTATTATGATGCATAAAACCTGCTGAGTTTTTATTGTTCTGACTAAAAGGTGAATTTTCTAGCGGTTCTCTTTTCAAACCAGACGTTTCTGTCAGTGATGATGAGTTACAGACATCCAGGGATGTTGAGAACGTTTATTTCTTTGTTTGCTGCATATTTAAAGCTCAGCTGGAGGAAGAGCTCGCAGAACATCTGCGGTTCCTCCTCAGACGGCGTGGAGAGGACTCGAGGACGTTCTACAGCAGCAGGGTCGCACACGGAGAACCCCTGGAGGGTCTGAAGTGGTAAATTAGAGTAAAAGAGGAGGAATAAACAGGCTTCATGAATAATTCAGAGCCACTGGAGACATGTGGGCCGGTCACTTGTAAAGGAGGGATTACTGGGCTCTGATGGGCTCTGATCCAGAAGAACCGCCTCAGGCATGCAGGTTCTCTGATGGTAACAGTTCTCATCATGAACTTCATTTAATGTTTGTCCTCCTCCCCTCAGAGCACGGCGGCCGCCTGCTCTCTCATCTTCTCTCATCTTCTCTGATCTTCTCTGATCTTCTCTGATCTTCTCTGATCTCCGGCGGAAGGAGGCGAGATGATGTGATGGTTCTGATGCGCAGCAACAGGCTTTGTCTGAACTCAAGGCTACAACTTGCACGGTTTTGAACATCAGTCTGAGGACAGGAGTGCTTCGCTCCATCACTAACTGCCAGTAAATCTGCTATTATGCTAATGTCAGAGGCTCAGAAGAAACGGGCTCTTTCATCTTGTTTCAGCCCACATGACAGTGGGCGACCCTGGCTCGCTCACATCCGCTCACACACATATTTCATCGTCTGACAGCTGCTCTAAAGTCGGCGGAGGCCTGCGAAGCGTCCCTCCTCCTGCCTCCATCCTTCATGTCGGGGCGTTGCATGGACACTCGTGTTGCCGTCTTTCATCTGTCCTCGCAGCAGCCAGATAATAACGGCTCCATTTCAGACAAACAGGTGCGCATGGATGAAGGAGGAGGCGGTGATTCAGAGCGAGCAGCAGGACGAGGGACTGAGCCTCATAACATTTAGAGTTAGACATCAGACCAGAAGGTGATAAAACTGGGAATCAATCAGTGTCCAATTCTAATCATTATTAATAACGCAGCAGGACGGTCAATAAGTGGCAGCTAAAGGGGACAGATTATGGTTTCAGTTCTTCCTTTCCTCATTGAGATCCTCCAGCTGTGGTCCATCTAAAGTGGAACAGCAGCGCTTTGGTCTGAATTCTTCTTTAATTTACCCCCAGTTCTGAGCTGCGTCTGACAGCAACTCCTTTTGGTGCTGTCTCTTTAAATCTAAAGGAGGGGCTTCAGACCCCGCCCCCTCCACGTCACAGGGTGTTCCACCCCACCTGCTTCGGCCATTTTTGCAGTCTGCTGGGGGACGGAGAAGCAAGTCCATGACCTTGTTTAGCAGCTCTGCGGTAAAAACTGCGGCGTAACTGTTCTGAAAACATCATAGAGAACAAAGCAGAACATCTACGCAGCTCCTGGACAGACGACATATTTCCTGCCTTCCTAGAGACTCCAAGTTCACAACAACATGGATTTATAGTGTAAAGGCATAACTCCGCTCCAGAGAAGCTTCCTGTTTCATCAGGAGCTGGAGGCGGGCTCATGGAGACCAGGAACCAATCAGCTTTAGCTGGAGAGGGAGCTCTGATCATGCTAGGAGCAAGGATGTTGCAGCTGTTCACCATCAGCGTCTGGTCTTCAGTCAGCAGCAGCCCAGAGGCTCAGACTGTTTAGAGACGAGCATTCAGGAACGCCGCCTGTGGTTTAAAGCACAGTTTATGAACCCGACCGCTGATCTGCAGACCTGTGTGTTCTGGGTAGTAATGTGCAGCTGAGCCGCTGTCTGTCAAAGCTTTCACTACGGTAACACATGAAGACAGTAAAGCTCCTTGGTGCTAGATATGAGGAGACTGAGAAGGTTTCTCTGGGTCCAGTTAAAATCCGGTTTGAGCTCTGGCTTCAGTAGAAAGACCCTGATGAACTAATATCAGCTGGTTTTCTGCTCACTGACGCCACCTGATGGTTCGATGGCCATGGTGTCAGGCGTCTCACGTT
Source organism: Fundulus heteroclitus (assembly GCF_011125445.2). NCBI lineage: Eukaryota > Metazoa > Chordata > Actinopteri > Cyprinodontiformes > Fundulidae > Fundulus > Fundulus heteroclitus. The sequence continues at coordinate 480,397 of NW_023396530.1, read as the reverse complement.
TAACTAATCTGGAGGAAGAACACTGACACGGAGAGAAGATCTGCACCCTGAGTCCTGCAGACCCGTTTCTGTCCTCAGCCTGAGAACAAGAACTTCGCCTGAACTAAACTTGAAGCGTCTAATTTTCCCTGCAGGGAGCTCCTTGGAGGAGGAGTTAATGATGGTGCTCCTCCTCAGCACATCTCCCTCAATGGGGGGTGATGGAGTCCACACTTTGCTCTGAGGGCCCTCAACTGAGATGTGGACAACATGATGGCGTCCACTTCTACTGATTGGCTGGACTGAAAGAGGGAGGAAGATGGAGTCTGTGTGTGTTTGCATGTTTCTGAACGACTGAAGCATCTCCAGGTGGTTTTCAACAGATGGATGAGAAGATCAGAAATGGTTCAGGAGTGTGTTTCCTCTGGGCCCCTCCCTGTTAACCTGCAGCAGCTCCTAACACCTTCCTGCTCCAGATGCCAAGGTTCTGGAGACGGCCAAGAGAAAAGACTGAGAAACATTTAGGATCTAAACTCCAACCTATGGGCGGTGAAGACCCAGCGGCACATCCAGGATCTTCACCATCAACGTCTGAGTGGTCTGTAAGCAGGGCTTCATCTGCTCAAGTCTCATGGAGAAGCTGGACCTCTGAGACTGAGACAGGATGGACACCGTCCCCAATCCGATTATTGCACCAGGCCTTCACTCTGTGTAAGACTGGATCTTTGCATCCTGGATGCAGAACATCATGTATAGGTGGACCTCCTCTATGCCAAGCTCCAGAAGAACATAGAGTCCAGATAAAGAGGAGCAACCAGCAGGTCAAAGAGAACATGCCAAACATCAGCTAATAGGTTCCCATCAGTAAAGGGATCAGCACTGGTTCCATCATGAAGGGAACGTCTACTCTCTGCAGAGGGAACGTCTACTCTCTGCAGAGGGAACGTCTTCTGTCTACAGAGGGAACGTCTACTCTCTTCAAAGGGAACGTCTACTCTCTGCAGAGGGAACGTCTCTACAGGAGGAACGTCTACTCTCTGCAGAGGGAACGTCTCTACAGGAGGAACGTCTACTCTCTGCAGAGGGAACGTCTACTCTCTGCAGAGGGAACGTCTCTACAGGAGGAACGTCTACTCTCTGCAGAGGGAACGTCTCTACAGGAGGAACGTCTACTCTCTACAGAGGGAACGTCTACTCTCTGCAGAGGGAACGTCTACTCTCTGCAGAGGGAACGTCTCTACAGGAGGAACGTCTACTCTCTACAGAGGGAACGTCTACTCTCTGCAGAGGGAACGTCTCTACAGGAGGAACGTCTACTCTCTGCAGAGGGAACGTCTCTACAGAGGGAACGTCTCTACAGGAGGAACGTCTACTCTCTGCAAAGGGAACGTTTACTCTCTACAGAGGGAACGTCTCTACAGGAGGAACGTCTTCTCTCTGCAGAGGGAACGTCTCTACAGGAGGAACGTCTACTCTCTGCAGAGGGAACATCTACTCTCTGCAGAGGGAACGTCTCTACAGAGGGAACGTCTCTACAGAGGGAACGTCCCTGAGGCTCTGCGCTGCATGTCTCACTGACGGAACGCTTGGATCAGGCGGACTTGTCTGAGCGTTGTCTCGTTTCATTCAAAGTCAACGTTGGTTCTCACAACACTCCCACAGAACATCCTGAGGGGTTCAAACAAACCAGACATCCACAGACCAGAACCCTGATCGTGTTGATTAGAGGAGCTGGAGAGGAAGGAGGCGGCTGTGGAGAAGGAACATCCAGAGACAGAGACATGCAGGAGAGGAGAAGTATGGAGGCCAGAGGAGGCTGCAGGTGGGTCACGGCCAGCGGAGCCTCAGCCGACCCACAGCGACAAACGTGTGTTTGGTGAGCAGAGCAGAACGAGCCGGGCAGGAAACACGGATCCCAGAGAAGGAACTGAGAGAACCGCCGAGATAATCACCTGCTGGATGAACATCCTGACAGTTTCACTCAGGCGGTCACAGATGAAAACAGGATGGGATGTCAGGGTGATTCCTGGAGGCTGTGAGATGTGGTCATCCTGACATTAAGCGATGAAGAGAGACATGGAGAGATGCTCCTGACGTCTCACTGACGACTTCAGATTAAATACATTAGCTCACAGTTTGCTAGCTGCTTGGAAACTTAGAACAGTTTAATAGAAAGCAGGAAAATCCACCATAACTATGTGATGCATTTAGGTTCCTGATCCAAACAGCGTCCAGTGAATCTGAACAAACTGCAGAGCATTCAGAGGGATGTCCATCCTGCTCACTGTCCTCAGCGTCCTGCTTCAAGGCACCACAGCTTTTAAAGCTTAAGCCACTAAATATTGCTTCGTCTCTTTTCTGTGGTTTATGCTGCTTAAAGGAGGCGGCAGGGAGAAGATGTGTCCGTTTGGAGCGTGGAGCGCCGTTTCTTCTCCCTACAGGGTCACTACGAGCCGGCAGTCAGGCGGACTAAAAGAAGGAAAGCCACGGAGATTTTGGCTCATTTCAAAAGATAAAGTTGGGTGATTTTGAATAATTGTGGTTGCAGAGAAAAGAGTGAGGGATTAGAATGTGGAGGAGCTCCAAGCATCCATTTTTAGATATTTTTCACAGCGCTGCGTGAGCTGGCAGCGTGAGGCAGTGGCTCCGTATTTATCAGGTTTTTCATCTTTTTATCTACATTAGTGTGTTTGCCTTTGTGTCTTTTGGCTTTCTATTCACAACCTGAAACTAAGCGTGTTGTGGTTACAGACAGAGCAGTCTGATGGATATTTGTACTAACTGCAGTAAAATAGGAGCAAAGACTGTCCGTACCACACCAAGGCTGTGGCAGTCGACCTCTGCAGCTACCTTTAGCTGTTTTAAGAAGCAGTTAAAAACTTTCTTTTTTAAACAGGCCTTTTGGCGAATGCTTACTTTTACAGTGATTTTATTCTGATATGATCTTATTTTTATTATTTTTTATTCACATGATCAGGAAGAGAGCCCAGAGCCTTTTTTCTTTAAGCACACATCCCTGTCTTCAACCTTCAATGTGTCTGTCACCTGCATCTCTGGAGACAAGGAAACGCTGAACTTCCTGCATGTAAGCGAGGCATGCACCTCATCATCCTCCCTCAGATCAAACCTGATGCACCTCTGAACAATTTCACAGCCACAACGAGACTAAAGCCCAATCAGACTTTCTGAGGTTTGACTGCAGGCCCGTAGCACCTGATGAAGACCCTGGAGAGGCTGGTCCTCAACCATCTCCCTCTGCTGAGGTCTTCACTGGATCTCCTGCAGTCTGCCTACCAGCCTGGCATCAGGGTGGATGCTGCCATCTTCTACCTGCTGCACCGAGTTCTGGTAGGCTGTTCTGACAGGCTGACCTGCAGTCCAGGAGCACCACAGGGAACTGTACTGGTACCGGTTCTGTTCACCTTCTACTGCAGACTTCTCCATCAGCTCTCCAGGTTTCTACCTGCAGAAGTTCTCAGATGACTCTGCTAGAGCCGGTCTAATCCCAGAGGAGGACGGGTCAGAGTCCAGACTGTGGATCCAGTGGACTGGTACCGTCAGAACCAGCTCAGGTTAAATGCAGGAAAACAAAGGAGCTGGTTGGGCTTTTTGGGGCTAGTTTTGGAATGTGAAGCTGCTTAATAACAGGAGTGGTAGGTAGCTCCTAGTTTGTCCCCCCCCCCCCCCGTTTCCTGGAAACCCAAAGAAAGGAGAGATGAGACAATAAGTTGCAATAAGCGGGGAAAGAAGGGAAAAAGTATAATAAAGAGTGGGAGAAAGAGAGCGCAGTGAAAGACTGGAGCTCAGACGGAGATGTGTGGATGCATTGTGCCGATGCTGTGAGTTACGTCAGCATGTCGGTTTACCGCAGCATGATAACACCGAGAAGCAGAAAAAATGCAACGAACCTGCTTTATGACATTCCCTGATGCAGAAAATGCTCTTTTCTCTTGATCAGAGTCTAAAAGCATGTTATTAAAATAATTTAAATTGTTCAAAATGTTTCTGGTAAAAGTCTTTAGCATAATGTTGCTGTTGCTTATGTATAATGCTTATAATACAGTCATGCTGTTTACTAGTGGTCTCTGTATTACAGACTGGTGGGTTGCCTGTTGGGCTTGTTTCAGTCGCAGGATCTGGCAACACCGGTCATCGACCTCAGCCTTCTCTGAAGCTCTAATGGTGAAAACAGAAATGCTTTCTTAGTGCTTGTTCTCCTTCTTTTGTGTCATGGAAGGTTTGGATGGAGGCTTGAGGCAGTCTGACTCTGAAGTGGTGAAATAAAGCAACAGCGACAGAGAAACTCAAGCTCAGCCATTCTAAGAGCAGATTTTCTCTGTGAACCACTGAAGATTTACTGTGGAGAGATTGGACGAAGAAAGAAAAGAAAACCTGTCAGCAGGGTTCAGGATGTCAGAGGAGCCATTAGGAAACATTTTCAGCTAAAATTCTTCACCGATGGTTTTATCTTTTCTTTTTGTCACATTATGAACAAACTTCTAAACACTTGCAGGAGCTGAAAGTTTGTCCTGGATCTCCGTCAGATCCTCAAACTTCCAGACTCACATCAAGACATTTTCCCTCCTGAAGATCCAACCTGCTGCTTGCCCTCCTCCTCCTCTTCCTCGTCTTCCTCCCCTTTTCTCTTCCTACTTGGCTGGTTCTGTTTGGCTCGTCAGAGCCACAGGAGACACTGAATAGACACAAATGGATGAAGTTCAGAAAGAGCCAGAAAGATAAAGAGTGGAGGAAGAGGAGCGGGAGATAAGAGCTTTGCCATTAGGGATTATTGCTTTTCTCCCAGAGGGTGTATTGACTGAGCGCGGTGAGAGGGCTGCTTCACACCAACATCTGTCCTAACTTTAAATGTTTGCTGTGGTTTATGTTGAGGGGCTGATCAAACAGAAAGTCCCACGGAGCGCGCAGACATCAGCTGGCAGCTGAAGTATCTGATGTCAGAGCGCTAATTGGCCTCCTCCTCCTGCGAGAAGCACGGAGGGTCTCTGACAAACCGGCACATGAGAGCAGCTGAAGGACGAGAGGCCATGAGAGAAGCCAGACAAGCGGAGAGGAAGCAGAGTATTGATTCCAGAGAAGAAGAGGCTGAGATGAAGGAGGACAGGGAGTCAGCATGGATGCAGAGAGGAGAGAGCCTTAATCCCCCCACGCAGAGTTTAATGGTTGAGGCCAGCAGCCGAGGACGCTGGCAGGGGGTCCAGAGGACGGATCGATCCAGACCTCCAGACCGGGCCGGAAAACTTTTGTCCTTGAGAAAGAACAACTGGAGGATGAAGACAAAGAGAACGTCAGCAGACAGGAGGGAAAACGGAAAGCTGTGAGTGTATAGGAATGACGTCATGTCGGTCTGCAGGTGGGCGGAGCTAAAAGCAGGTAGAACCAGCCAAGCTGCAGAACATGTGCAGGAACACCAGCAGGTGGCGTAGCTGAGCCCTGTGAATCTTATGGGCTTTATTTGGTGATTTGGTCCTAATGTGAAACCTTTCTTTCTCCAGAAGCTGCAACCTGCTGCAGAGCGTCAGGATAACGCAGCAGGCAGCTGTGAACCTCAACAGTCTCCAACCTCCAGGGCTACCTGTGGCGGAGAACCGCAGGGTTCAGTGCTCGGACCAATTCTCTTCTACTTGTAAATGCTTCCAGCTGGAAGAATGATGAGCTGCACTTTGATCAGATTGGGATTAAAATACCTTAATTTGAAGCAAACTTTGACCAAACATGATTTAATACACCTCAGTGTGACTCACACCTGTTTAATTAAAGGTGCTGTGAAACGGACCTGCAGATTACAAACATAAAGGACATTTCATGAAGTCTTTAAATAAACGGTGCTGTCGTCATTACACTTCTGATCATAGCAGCCATTCTCCCTCTCCACCCTCCTCTTCCTCAGCCCTGAGCTATAAGACGTAAACAGAAACACGACCTCAGTCAAAAGCCTCACTAATGCAAAACTGTGGCTTTTTCTCCTGATCGTCAACTTTCATTTTTCTCCTTTATGACTTTGCAGCGTTTTTACAGACGATAACATTTTGCCCCCTCCCATCCATCTCCTATCACTCACTTTTCCATCATCCCTTCATCCCCACAGCCCTCCCTCCTCTTCCTCAGCCTCCTGGTGTAAATCACATCAGCGAGTTGAACAGTGCAGAAAAATCTCTCCTTTCTGAGGGAGGAGATTAGGAGTAAGCACAGCAACTGGATTTAAATAAAGATCACCTTCCCTGCAGTGCTCCACGCTAAACTGGGAGCAGGGCATGCTCAGTGTGTGTGTGTGTGTGTGTGTGTGTGTGTGTGTGTGTGTGTGTGTGTGTGTGTGTGAGTGATAGCAGTGAGATAGCCAGCGTTCCTGTGTATCGTGGTGATGCCTGCATTATAAAAGCAATCTGCATGAAACATCTCAACCCGCACGTGGAATGAGGTTTTTTAGATCCAGCAGAGTTCAGAGAACAAACGGCAAGAAACAGCGGAGAACATGCAAATGCTGAGACCTGAAGGTCAGCAGCAGCTCAGGCTTAACGCGCTCAACCAGAAGGTGGAGAATTGGTCGCCTGAGACGTCTGCAGCCCTGATTGGCAGGAGAAGGATGATCCAAGCAGAGCTCACCACCGGCGTGAAGAAGAGGAGCCAGCAGCTGGAGGCCGCACAGAAAGGAGGCAGGAAAAGTGGATCAAATTAGAGGAAGACAAACTTTGGACTCAGGAAAGAACTAGAGAACAAAGCTGAGCTAAAATCAGAGCACTTGACATGAATTATTAATGGAGCGCGTTGAGTTGAAGTGAATTACCGTCCAGAGCCCAGAATGCGTCACTGGACTGTTTCTGGCTGATTGAATTCAGAACAACAAGACTTGTGGCGTGTTTTCTTCTGCACACTTCCAGCAGCGACACTAATACCTCCTCAGCCTGTTTGTCGCTGCTTTCTATTATTCACAGTTTGTCCTCCGTCTGCGTGGAATCCCTTCAGTGTGTAATCAGGCAGCAGCTCCCGCATTCATTCAGAGCTTGTTTGCATCCGTTTCTCTGCGACCGGCCATCAATTCTCTGCTTCCAGCTGCTTAAACAACGACGAGCCGCTCTTCCTCCTCCTGCCACTCTTCATGTGGACTTTTATCTGCTTCAGAACGGCCCACAGAGGAAACCATGCCACCGCCATTAGTTTGGTTTCCATCAACACGGATCTGAGGTCCTCTGCCAAACTAATTTCAACCAACCAAAGGGGGGGAGACCTGGTGTACACACTTGGGTCAGAAGGGGGCGCTACAGACCACGTGAGACATGCCTGTAGAAACGTTAACTGGAAACTTGTAGGACAAAGAAAAGCAGAGAAACGTGGAGAGTTCTGGTCCAGATGAACAGAACCCAGCTCCAGGTTACAGGCAGCAACATCCACTCAGGCTCCACAGTGGGAACCAAACGACTCCAGCAGACAGAGCGGATCCACGCCTGGTGTTCTCCACAGAACTCCTCACCCACTCCACCATCCTCACTGCCATGGTGTCCGTCTATCTGAGGCCAGGCCCGTCATCACAGCGTTCCTTCACTGCAAAAATGGATCTAAAAATAAGTCAAATATTCTTAAAATGAGTGTATTTGTCCTTAATTTGAGCAGGTAAATAAGATTATTTGCCAATGGAATGAGTATTTTGACCCCTAAAATAAGATAATTACACATCCTGCACTTGAAATAAGATGATGGAGATGAATTGTTCCTATTTTAAGTGCAAAAATCTTATTCCATTGGCAAATCATCTTATTTACCTACTCAAATCAAGGACAAATACACTAATTTTAAGAACATTTTTACTTATTTTAAGTTCCTTTTTTGCAGTGTTGTTCCCGTGTTTAGAGACCAGCCACGACTCTTTCAGCAAACAGGACCAACAACACCCAGATCAGAACGGACCAGCGCGGTGCTGGAGGGCGATGGGTTTCAGTCACTGAGGGGAGCGACCTGCAGAGGAGCGACCTGCAGAGGAGCGACCTGCAGAGGAGCGACTTTGGGACCTGCTCATGTTCTTCCGAACGTTCTGGTGGAGCTGATGGAGACCGTCAGCTGCTGAAGTGACGGAGGAGTTAGTGAGCAGAGCGGAGGTGTCGGCTGTGAAGCGTGAGGAGCAGCGCTCCGATAGAAGACCAGTTCTTCATGAACGTCAGACAGAAAAACAGAAGCCCGTCAGAAGGGGCGGTGTGGCTGCTTCTCCCATGATTCATTGCAAATGAAATGTCACCCTGGCAGGCAGGGCACCAGGCTGGCCTGGCCCGTCCCCTGCAGCCTAATTGAATTTTACAGCCTTATAAACAACAGTCAGCTGGCCAGGCACACGTTATTGATGCTGGTGTTTATAGGCGGGGGCCCCTGAGGGCCATCAGGGGCCGTGTAGGGCCTCTGGGGTGAAGTCGAGCAAAGCACACTGACGGAGAGGACACCAGGGCAGGCCAGCATAACAGACAACTAGCAGACCTGTGGGGCCCAAACAGTGCCGGGGCCGCTGTGGCCCCTGATGTGGGGGACATCTTTGCTGGTCCCACCGTCACGTCGGCTCGTAGGAGAGCAGATCGATGCCAGCAGGTCAGTGTCTCAGTGTTTCCTGTTTTAGCTCAAGCTGCATCAAAGCGTTGATCTGCTGTCCTGATTTGAAATAATCTGCAGCCTAGGAGACATCAGCAGGGGCCCCACGGTCAGTTTGTCCCGCTCTGGAAGACATTAGCTGCTCAGGACGCTGCAGCAGAGACGCTGCAGCAGAGACGAGCTTCCTGCTCCAGCCGCTCAGTCTGGCTGCGAGGAGACGGCGAGCTGGACATCTAACAGCAGGAGACGGGAATCAGGGAGGAGATGTTGGCTCAGCTCTGACAGCGTCCTGATGACAAAAGCTTTCTGCCTTCAGCCCACAGATGAAATATTTCAGCTCCTTTTGAGTGTTAATCCTAACCTAGATCCACTTTATCCCACACGGAGCCGCGTCCCTGAAGGGAATCACTGAGACCGAGGTCTGCGGCTGCAGCAGCAACATTAGAGACAAACGTCCCTGGAGAGCTTTTACTTCCTGCCGTGCTCAAAGTCACGCAGCCACTACATGGTCTTAGGCCCAAATTATATAAGAAATGCAATTATGCACACACAAATCACAGCATTTCTGTCTTCAGCGTTTTTCTTTAATCTAGCAGCCAGAAGACGTGGAGCGGACCTCCTGCCCTCATATCTGGGCTCCTGTTCTGCAGCTGGCCTGCTCCTCTGGCCCCCAATCACTGCCTCATCAACTGAAATGAGATTTATCTAGGTGCCAAATGAGAGGAACAACACGGGATAGATGAGGCAGGCCTGCGTGACACAACGCCAGGAAGCACAAATTAAAACGCCACACCTGAGGCTGTGTTAGCAAATGAAGCCATAAATATCCTCACTCAGCCTCCCAGCCAGCCGCTGCTGGACTCTGATCAACGCCAGTTTCTCTGCTTAGAACCGTGCAGAGAAGAGGAACGCGTGGCAGGAAGGGGGATCGGCGGACTAAACAAAGACGTCCGGCTCCTGCGGGGCTCCGGCCCTCCTGCGGGGCCCTGGCCCTCCTGCGGGGCCCCGGCCCTGCTGCGTCCCCTCATGCTCCTCCCTCTCCCCATCCTTCATGTCCTTCCTTGGTCACCTGGGGATCTACATGTTCTAGATCAGACATGTCCAAAGTAAGAACCGGGGGCCATTTGTGCGCCCCCCCCCGAACTTGAAGAAAGTTTTGGTCCAACAGCACAGATGGCTGATGCAGATGGAGACTTTTTTTTTTAATTGGGTAAAATTATTTACAGAGTTCTTATATTGGAAAAGTTACAACTCAAATATTTAATCTTTTGACCTTTCATGAAGGAGAAAACCTGTTTTTGGATCTACAGGCAGACGGTTTAGTTTCATTCAAATGATCTCGTAGAGCAGGTTAAAAACATCCTGTAGCCTCAACAATTTTGGCCTTTGGGCTGAAAAGTTTCAACACACACACACACACACACACACACACATAAACTAAGTCAGCATTGTTCTCATGTAAGCTTTATGATGAGCTTCATCTCTGATGTTAATCCCTGAAACTTGTGTGTGTATTACTGTGTGTGTTTGTGTGTGCGTGTGTGTGAATGTGTGTGTGTTTACAGCCTGTTTCTCCAATCTGAGCCGATGTTTCTAGCTGCGGACCGTCGCTCATCTCCAGCTCCTCTGTTTTCTGTGACGGAGCAAAATGATTTATTTATCAAACATTTAGATTTTTATCATCGGCCTGAAAAACTACAAAGACGAAAACATCCTTCCTTCCTTCCTTCCTTCCAAAGGTCTTCCACAACACGCTGTGGTTTTAGCTCCTTTTCTTTGGTCACAGCCGATAAATTCACTGCATTTTTACTTTTTTAGCTTTAATAAATTTAGAGTTTATTCGCTGCGTATTTCCAGTTTTCTTGAAGGTTTTCAGCCGTTGCTCCATGAATCCATCAAGGTCCACTTTAAACGAGCTGGAGCTTGTTGCATTTCAGGACAGCGCCACCCTGAGGCTATCAGAGCCAACTGGCTGGACAGGAGACCGGTTCTTTTAGGATTCTGGAGAAGTTTCCTGAATTCAGAGCCGAACCTAAACACAACATTTCATGTTTGTTGCCCTAACAAACCTAATCGTTACGTTTTAAAACTGTTTAAGCTGCTAAACGACTCAAAGCCGACATTATTCCTCCACTGATTCCTGCGTCTCCGTTAGGAGCGTCTGGTTCTGGTTTGATCTCTGACCCGATCGGGTTGGTTCTAATGCACGTCTGAGCGGTGCCGACTGCTCCAGTAAAGCTTGGCTTTGATTCCAGCTGAGACCTTCGTGGGCGTCATGTGGTCAGCCCCACGGTTCTGGTTCTTCAGGTCTCACAGCTCTTCCCTTGGATCAGAATGGATAGACAACTGGGTCTGGTTTTAGAACCAAATGATCCATCTGCTTGGTTGGATTGGACTTCTCCACCACAGAGCCGGTGCTGATCTGGAGCTCCGGTGGCTCAAACAGAACCGGCTCTTAGGTAGACACCAAACCAGAACATCTGGGAGCACTGCAGCAACAGATCCTGCAGCAGAACTCTGGGTCTGAGCGGAACCGGACCGTCAGGGAGCCGATCACTCAAAGCTGCTGCTGCCTGCCGTCAGGGTGTGTCTGGATCAGAACCGTGACCCTGCAGGTGTCTGTGCTGCAATCTGAGGTCCGATTTCAGGATCTACTCACTGAGACCGACCCGACCTTCTGAGAGGATGACGAGCTGCTGAGTCAACGGCAGAATTACCGACGTTAGAGGAAGAGCTCCTGATTACACAGCCTAACAGTGTGTGTGTGTGTGTGTGTGTGTGTGTGTGTGTGTGTGTGTGTGTGTGTGTGTGTGTGTGTGTGTGTGTGTGTGTGTGTGTGTGTGTGTGTGTGTGTGTGTGTGTGTGTGTGTGTGTGTGTGTGTGTGTGTGTGCGGTTAACAAGCGGCGCTGAGCCGTGAAGCCAGATGGACTGTGTTCTGGATAAATAACACACATGAGCCTCCCAGGCAGTGGGAGTCAGTGCATATGTACTGTTTGTCTCTGGGTGTGCACGTGAGGGTGCGTGTGCACGTGAGGGTGCATGTGCAGCGTATGAACATATGCAAACGCACGTGTCCAGCAGATCCTGTCGTACGCCGACATGCATATGTGAGGGCGTGTGCAGCTCTGAGAGCAGAGGCGCAGGTGTCTCCTGAAATGCCATCTCTTTCATCACTATGAGTGTGTGTGGGTCACTGTGTGTGTGTGTGTCACTGTGTGTGTGTGTGTGTGTGTGTGTGTGTGTCACTGTGTGTGTGTGTGTGTGTGTGTGTGTGAGAGGCTGCCTGATGACAAATGACAACAAAATGAGGGGGGCGGGGGGACGGAGAGCCAGGCTGGCGCTGGCGGGCGTAGCGGAGCCACAGGGAGGAGGGGACCGGGTCCTGACTGCTGATCCAGAGACAACAACCTGAGCGCTCCTCACTGATCCACACAACGCTCACCTGAAGGAGGCCCATCAGGGTCAGGTAAGCAGAAGGTCTCCCTCATCATTCCCTCACGATGATTCAGAAGCCATTTGCCCCAGAACGATGCGCTTTACCCAGAAAGGCTCCCGTCCAACACGGCCATGCTGAGACCACCTGCTTGGAGCAAACCAGACACCGGCAGCAGGCGAGGAGCGCCCAGGTGTTCAGATCAGCTCCGTGCTGCAGGAGGACAGTTCTACGACAGAACCGCCGTGAAGGTTTCACACCAGCTTCATCAGGCGTTTGCTCACAGTACGTCAGTCACAATACGTCAGAAAGCTGCTGGCATCTGACGAGTTTTAGATCCTGACTGCCAAACATTCACATTTACAGCATCAGGCTGGATCAACCCTAAAACGAGGCCTCTGCTGCAGGAGAAGAAGGGCCTTTGGATCAGGAGGAGCAGGGATGGAAAGAGCATCTACAGGAAGAAGGTGGAGAACCAGCTGGAGAACCAGCTGCATCAGAACATCTGGCGTTTGGAACAAGTTCCTGTCACAGATCTTCAGGAGCTTTAGCTACCCTGGGACTTATGAGGGATGGTAAAGCAACACGTTTGCCTCTTTCTCTGCGTTGAAAAACTCGCTGCACTGTCAGGATTTTGTCTTCTGACAGTAGCAAGAAAAAAATAATAAAAATAATAATAATGAAAATGCACCACTACAAATGAAAGTGCTTAAAGTTTTATCAGGAAACTGATACGACAAGACACCACTGGTAGGAGATGATGATGATGGATTCAAATGGACGGCATTATATAAAATTACATGATTCATACTTTGTGCAGTAAAACCAATGTTTGTTTGACAGGATGTGTCAAACCTTTGGGATTATGGACATGGTGGTATGCACTGCTTGCAATAAGCAGTTTATTGTTAATTTACTGTTAAGTTTTAAAAGCTGGTAGAAAATTCATTATAATTTCTGTTAACTGCATTTTATCTTTATAGGTTATCAGCCTCCTCACACCATAGTGAGCTTTGTCTGAATCAAAGGAAAAGAAATAAAGAAACTGGACAGAGTTCAGTTGGTTGAATTAAGCCTGTCAAGTTTGGGCCAGAGCTGGAGAAGCTAAAGAAAACTTGACACCCTTAATCAATGAGTTCTAAAGTGTTCACAGATTAATATCATATTAACTATTATCATTCATAATGGGAGGCTGACTGTACAGTGGTATCAGAAATGCTTTAAGAGAAGGTGTCTCTCATTTAGTCCAGGTGAGTTTGCTGTAGGAGAACGCCGGAGCCTGAATCCCTGGTTCACCTGACCAGGACTATACCTGACAGGTAATTAATATTAAATAACTTAAATGCTCTTTATTGAACAACAGCAGTGTTCATGCAGCACTCAGGGACTGGGCATCTATTAAGCCAGAAGACAGAGGTGCTTTTCCTTCTTCAGTCTCTGATCTGTCCTTTCTCTCCACGTTTCTGTTTACTTTACATGCAAAGAAGAAATCCTGGAAGACCTGAAGAAGAAACTAGTTCAGGCCACTGCAGTCTCCACCGAGCAGCAGGAGCCCTGAAACAGCGACGGAGCTCATCTCCTCAGCAAAGGTTCACTGTTCCCTGCTGTTTGCAGGATCCATAGCCCAGCAGCTGAGAAGGTGGAGCCCCAGAGCTTCACCTTTAAGCTTCCAGCCCACCAGGTTTCTGTTTGTCTGGAAAATGCAGATCGTATTTGTGGTAACATTGTTTCTGAGCCGGATGATGTCAGGCGTTGGCTGTGTGAGGAGGAGAAGCTGTTTCCCATGTTTGCTGCTTTGTGAGGACATGAAGCGACGTGTTGAAGCTGATTGCCAGCACTGGAAGGTCTGAGGAGGCCTGGTCAGGTCAGGTCAGGTCAGGTTAGGGTTAGGTTCCTCCTTCACAGGCTTCACTCAACCGTAGGGAGGATGGATTAGATCTGGGATGATGCTGCTGAATATATGTGGCCCTCCAGCTTCAACAGTCAAACAGGTGTGGCCCCTCAGGGTCACCGTGATGAAGCTCCTCCCACTGAGAAGTTGAGAACTGCCCTCTGATCATCTCCTCAGTGAGAACCTGCACTCAGCAGCAGAACCAAAGCCAATCGGCCGTCTCTCTGAGGTTAAGTGGGGCCACGCAGATCTATCCGCTGATCCCACATCAATCCTGGACAGATGGAAACACATTAACATCAGCTGAACTGCAGATGGAAACAGGAGTTCTCTCTGGGTGCTGCTTTATTGTTTCATGTCATGTTCTCTCTGAAGAATAAACGGGATCCTTACACTGAGAACCCACTTCTTAATGCTTCTAGTGTTTCAGAGTGGACCCTGCATGCTTCTCCAGAACCTTTGAATCGCTGACTAAGGCTAAACAACTGAAAGTCTCGGCTGTCACTACATTTCAGGTATTTCTTTGTTGTTGAACGGATGAGAGAGACCCTGGTGTGACGTCAGCAGGGTTCTTTTGGACCTTCTTGTGACTCCTGGAGTTTGGAAAGCTTTCATCCTGGGATGAGATCCAGTCACACATGGTTCCAGTAATGTGGAGCAGCACAGAAGGAGGCTTGGTGTCCAGCAGCGACCCATTCCGCTGAGACCTGCCTGATCAGAACCAGCTGATGAGCACAGCTGTGTGACATGAAAGCTGTGAACAGAACACGGGAACCTTTCCCTGATGAACACATCCAGAGTAGAAGCCTGTTTCTGACGGAGAGCCAAAGCTGCAGCAGGACCAGATTCTCCACCCGCAGGACCCGATTCTCCACCAGCGGGACCAGATTCTCCACCAGCAGGACCCGATTCTCCACCCGCGGGACCCGATTCTCCACCAGCGGGACCCGATTCTCCACCAGCGGGACCCGATTCTCCACCAGCGGGACCCGATTCTCCACCAGCAGGACCAGATTCTCCACCAGCAGGACCTGATTCTCCACCAGCATCCTGGATCCACGCTGGTCAACCAGAACCACGCTGCTACGCAGACCTTCATCCAGGCATCAGTTGCCCTCCTGTGAACTTGGTCATCAGGCTGCTCCCTGACCTGAGCTCAGCTCCTCCGTTCTGCTGTGGCTCGGTCCAACGGACCTGGTTCTGTGTGTTTAACACTGACTATTAAACCATTTCATAAACGCCTTTAAACTTTTTAAAACCAGGCGCAGAAACGTGTGAGCGAGACACATGTAGTGAGGACAAAGTCACCGACTTTGGAGAACTCCTGGAGAACATGTGGAGAACAGGTGGAGACCTCCTGGAGACTTTCTGGAGAACAGGTGGAGACCTCCTGGAGACTTTCTGGAGAACAGGTGGAGAACTGGTGGAGACTTTCTAGAGAACATGTGGAGAACTGGTGGAGACTTCCTGGAGAACAGGTGGAGACCTCCTGGAGACTTTCTGGAGAACATGTGGAGAACTGGTGGAGACTTCCTGGAGAACAGGTGGAGAACAGGTGGAGACCTCCTGGAGACTTTCTGGAGAACATGTGGAGAACTGGTGGAGACTTCCTGGAGAACAGGTGGAGAACAGGTGGAGACCTCCTGGAGACTTTCTAGAGAACATGTGGAGAACTGGTGGAGACTTCCTGGAGAACAGGTGGAGACCTCCTGGAGACTTTCTGGAGAACATGTGGAGAACTGGTGGAGACTTCCTGGAGAACAGGTGGAGAACAGGTGGAGACCTCCTGGAGACTTCCTGGAGAACATGTGGAGAACTGGTGGAGACTTCCTGGAGAACAGGTGGAGAACAGGTGGAGACCTCCTGGAGACTTTCTGGAGAACATGTGGAGAACTGGTGGAGACTTCCTGGAGAACAGGTGGAGAACAGGTGGAGACCTCCTGGAGACTTCCTGGAGAACAGGTGGAGAACTGGTGGAGACTTCCTGGAGAACAGGTGGAGACCTCCTGGAGAACAGGTGGAGACCTCCTGGAGACTTTCTGGAGAACTCCTGGAGAACAGGTGGAGAACATGTGGAGAACTGGTTCTATGCACACATGCCCATCTCATTCCTAGCAGATATTCTTTCTTCACGTGGGAAATTCTTCTTCTACACAAACGATGAATGAATTTTGCGTTTTTAGGTCTGTTCTCTCATTCCGTCATCAGGTGACAGATGTTAGGAGGATCGTAGCTCCAGAAGAGAAAGGTTGAGAACCTTTCTGCTAATCCTGGCAGCAAACCTGTCAGCCCAGAAATCTGGATTCATTTTTTATTCCAGTTGAGCTTTTACAGCAGGTGTCATAGAACCAAACCGCTGCTGGTTTCTCTCTCTCCTCTTAGAAATTATTATTGCTGTGCAGAAAGTGAGGCCTATTTTCAGCTAACTCGCTACTTTACTTCATTTTCTATCGCTCTTATTTTATCGGAGTTTCTCGGCTCACTTCAGGGAGGGAAGTTGCCCTTTATATAAAATCAGACTCATTTTTGGTTTCATGTGAGAAACAGATTAGAAGATGACAAGCAGAAATAAAGCCTGGCTGATAAAATGGGACATGGCTGTTTCCCGTAGAAGATGTATTTAGTGGATCAAACCAGTTTTATTCACAGATTTAACGCCCATGACTGAAAGCAGATCTGGTTTCTCGGTGCGACGCTGGAAAAGAATCTGGACGCGTTTCTTCTGCTCTCATTGTGTTGTGTCTGAAATGAGAGCTGCTCAGATTTTATGCATTCAGTTGTTATGCAGAGAGACTAACAAACAGCGAGAGCAGGAGGCAGAGCTTTTCTTTACTCAGTCGAGTATTCCTCCACCTCTCCATCGTTTCCTCCTCCCATCATCCTCTTTTATTCCTCCTTTCTGGAAGGATGGAGGGAGGTGGAGACGGCTGAATAGAGCCTTCCTGGCGTCCCTCCAGCGCCCATTTTCAACAACTGAGAGACATTTTAATGGTCTCTGCCAGTGAGCGCGCTCAGAGACGAATGTTGGAATGTTTCTGCATTTATATTTGTGTCTGCGACTGTTTGCTCATTCCCATGTGAGCGCCGTGTGGCCGGCCAGCAAAATGAATTCATCAGATGCTGAGCTCAAAGGAACATGTTTGTCTTCCACCTGGGAGAAAGGGAATTATTTAAAATGAATGGATGTGTGGATGGGAGGCTTCTGTGAGGGGGAGATGTGGAATAAAGGGCAACAGAAGGAAGGAGTGAAAGCAGGCGTCAGGGTGGCGCTCTCCCTGCTACACGCGCAGAAACAGATTGAAGGCATGCAGAGAGAGGAAGTGAACGGACACCATGAAGCTTCCAGAAGAGAACGTGACGGTTAGCGACAACAGACAGAGGGGAGGACGAGAGCGACTCCAGAAACATATGATCCTCCACAGGAGACAAACGTCAGCACACACTCGTCTGAATCCCCACAACGGCGACACATTGGAGAAATCTCAGAGCGGCTGCAGCAGATTTCCGCCTGTTAACCCGCCTCACCCCGTCACCTGGTGCCGGCTGGACCTCTGGAGCAGCTTCCTACCGCCGCCACGGCAGAACCCAGAAGGGGAAGTGAAGAGGAGGTGAGGAAGGTGACGGGGCAGCGATGAGATCAGGGGGAGCCAAAGGAGTTGCAGAAAGGGGCAGCGGGTGTGAATGGGTGAGGGAAGTAAAGGAGGAGGAGGGGGAGGAGAAGGAAGGCGTGCGGTAAATTACAGGAGGAAGGATGGCAGGCTGTGAATGCGCTGCTCACCACAGAGATAATAAGAAAAAGTGCTGAAGGCGTCAGTAATTATGGAGAAAGAGAAGGCTGCTTTAATTAGAACAGGATGGAGCTCATGACAAACACACACATGTGCATATAGAGCATTACATAATTCATTTCTGCTGGTGGCATTTCATAATGAGACGCGAGAACATGTGTGTTCTCCTCAGGAGGTCAGGCCTGCATCACGTTCCACGCCGACACGTTCCGTCCTCTGATTTACCGACGCTGTTACCGGATTAGAACCGGCAGCTGGTTCTCACAGGGAAGTCGTGCTTTGTGCTCACCTCCTCACATAAAGTCATGAGAAGATTAAGGCTTCCATGACTTTATGGCCATCCTCAGCGTTAGCGCCATGAAAGCAGCCCTAAAGGCAGAGCAGTAAAAAGTATTCACCTGTTACTCAGGTTAAAGTCTAGATACTTTGGTTTAAAAAGTATCAATAGAAATATTTTACCCAAGTATTGATGGACAGAACCATGATGGATAGAACCATGATGGAGGAACCATGATGGACAGAACCATGGTGGACAGAACCACGATGGACAGAACCATGGTGGTGGGGGCTGTTTTTGCAGCCAGAGGAACCTGCAGTCATTGACCATGATCTCATGTCTACAGCAAAGTAATCTAGAGTCAAAGTCGCTGTGGTTCTTCGTTCTCACAGCTGGAGCTCGGTCCAAACTGGGCCATCAACAGAACAATGATCCAAACACAGCAGATCTACAACAGGATGGGGAAAGAAGAGGACAATCAATGTGCTGCAATGGCCTAGTCAAAGTCCAGACCCCTGTATGATATTCGCTGTGGTGGGACCTTCAGAGAGCGGAGCAGAAACCCCAATGAACTAAAACATAGTTCTGTTGAAGGTTCTACGAGGTTCTACGGGCTGCCGGGCCGCGGAGTGGACTTGTTCATGACTGCAGCAGACAATTTGTTTTTATTGCTACTGGAACCGTTTCCTACTTTAAGGTATTTTGTGTTCCTGAACATTGAGGCTTTTAAAAGTCCAACATCAACCTGCTGGTTCTGACGGAACACGAGGAGGGGAGAAGAAGAAGTCATCTGAGAACAAAGCTGTTAATCTGATGACATCAGAGGTTCTGCAGTAAACATGTTTCTGACAGAAAAAGTAACATTTTCTCCTTTAGATTTCATTCTTTTAATGTTGAGACGTTTTCCTCGTGCGACCAAGGTCGGCTACCAAACATGACGGATCAGTACCTTAAAGCGCCGGCTTCCACAGAACCACTTCCTCTAGGTCAATCTGGGTCCTGGACGTCAGAACCAAGCAGTGCAACAAAGTTCTGGAGGCTCCAACAGAGTCCAGAGAGAAACGCTAACCTGAACAGATGAAAGAGTCCAGAGCCGCTGGAGCGTCTCTACTCACACATTCTCTCTGCAGACGGGTTCAAAAATCCCCAGAGCTGTTAGAGGTTGATGAGTTCCAGAGTTTTCCTCCCTGCAGGATGTGAAATACCTCGGCAGAGAAAACTTACTCAGCTCTTAAGTTAGTTAAGTTAGTCTGAGCTCCAAACTTTCAGGAAGAATCCTCAGAAGCCAAAGTCAGAAGAAGACTGACTGAAGAATGGAGAAAATGCCAGAAAGCAAAACGTAAAGCTAAAGTTCAGCTGGAAAAATGCTTCTGTTGAATATTCCAGTAAAGTGTGACCACAGCGCCACCTAGAGCTGCAGTTCCTCAGTTTTTCTTACATCAGATGGTTTCATGTTAGGCAACAAGGCACAAAAATCCCAGCATGGTGAATTAATTCTTTTTTTACTTTATGCGCTCCCTGGCTATAAACAGGTGAGAGCAGAGTATGGGTCCTGTTCTGCCATCATGCATGTTTTAACTTATTTAATGTTTAAGAAATAAAACGTTCAGGTATTATCTGGTGAATATCAGCCCAAACAGCTGATGTCAGGACAATAGTTGAAAGGGATTCAAGCGTTGGTGATCTTTTAACAGCAAACTCTGCACACGTATAGAATAAAGGAGTGATAACTTCTCTTAGAACGGGGCGCCATCCCGACACAAAGCAAATCCCAGAGTTCAGAACCTCGGTTCTGTTTAGAATAAAGCAGCAATCATTTGGTACACATCACGACCCAGGAGGCCCGTAGCAAAGGTTCCTGTGGTCCCAAACGGGTCACATCCACAGGCTGCAGCGTACCTCAGCGTGTTCCTGTGTGTTATTGTGTGTGTGTGTGAGTTATTGTGTGTGTGTGTGTTATTGTGTGTGTGTGTGTGTGTGTGTGTGTGTGTGTGTGTGTGTGTGTGGTGATAATCCTCCAGCTGCTCCAGCAGCTGCTCGATGGCTACTCAATATTATTGACCTTCTGAGACACTCGGAGCGTTTCAAACTCAGTCAGACAAACAATTACACTCAGGAGTAAATAAGAAGCAGCTACCCCCCCCCCCCCCCCCAATGATTAGTTGATTGGTGTGTTCTGCGCTGCATCCGTCTGATTGGCTGCTTTGCATTCATTATGTTTCACAGCAGCAGCTCATCTATAGAAGGAGCAAACTGAACTTCCAAACAAACAAACCTTCCTATGATCTGATTTTCTACAGGACTCACATCTACGCTGAGAGAGCGTGTAAATAAGTAAAGTATTACAGGCAGAGCAAGAAAACAGCAATAAAAATAACAGAAAATCACAAAGAAAATAAACATTCATCATAATTCCTGTTTAAAAAAGAAAGTTTGAACTGCTTCTTAAAAGAGTCCACAGAGACAACAGAACGTAGCTGCAGAGGTCGACTGAAAGGCTCGGTCCCCTTTGTGTTTAATCTGCTACGTGGAACATCTAACAGAACCTGAGCTTCCAAACGAAGAGGTGCATTTTGTAAGAAGATTACATAAGTAATCTGGGGCTGTTTGGTGTGTTAGTGTGAGGATATTAAAGGGGATCCTGGTAGTCAGTGTAAGGATTATAAACTGGAGACGAGGTGATCTTGCTTTCTGGAACCAGTCAAAAGTCTGACCGCAGCATTTGGTATGGATCGAAGATTTATCCAACCCGGTAAATAGAGCATTCCAATAATCTAATAATCTAAACCCAATGATAGCAATGCATGCATCATTTTCCCATTTCAGCTGAGGAGACCACATGTTGCAGTTTAGAAATGTTCTTTAAATGACAGGAGTGAGATTTCACATGTGAGTCAAGGCCAGTGAAGAACTGAAAATCACACTAAGACTTTGGATGCTGGATGTTGGAGTTGCACTAAATGTGACTAACTGATTTTAGACTTGTCAGGATGCAGCTTATAGGCTCCCTGCCTCTCTCCTTCACCTGTGCAGCCTTGATTGGCCTCACCTGTCAGGCTGCAATTATCTTTGATTCATTTCCACCTGGTATCACCTCTATATATACTCACCTCAGTCTGCTCTCGTTGCCGGTCCAAAGTGTTCACTACTGCATATTCAGCCAGGGATTTCACGTCAGCTCGGTTTTTTGCTCAGTCACTACCAGAGTCTTTATTTCAGTCCTGCTTGTGCTCAGTCAGCCAGAGACTTTTCTTCACTCATGTTTTGTTCAGTCACAGCCTGAAGTCCCGTTCCAGCTCGGCTCTAGTCATCGGCGCTTCATCTTCAGTCTACAGCTCTAGGCAGTTCACCCTGATCTACAGTCTCCTGCTCCGACGGGCTGCGTCGTCTTCAGTCTTCGGCTCAGACATCCGTCCTGATCTACAGTCTTCTGCTCCGAGGCGCTGCCAGATATTCAGTCTCCGGCTCAGCGTAGTCATCAGGTCCTGGTCAGGTTTCCTCTCCACGCTGCACCTGTCAGACAGCTTCTGCACCCAACTACTCCACCTGGAAATAGACTCTGGTTCTTGGTTTTTCTGTCATTCCCCAACAAACTGTGTAATAAACTCTCTTAACATCTTAGCCCTGTGTGGGCGCTATGTCCGGGTTCATCCTCGAAAAATATCATGACAAGACTGAAGTGCAGGAGGCGCTATGATCATTGTCTCCGTTTGTGTTTAAAACGAGGTCATTGCTGGAATGTCACTGATTTAAGACTAATGTTAAAACTTTCCTTTTTGACAAAGCTTATAGTTAGAGTGGCTCATACCCTGAGCTATCTCTATAGTTGTGCTGTGATAGGCCTAGGCTGCTGGAGGACATCAGGGTCTAATTTTCTCACTCTACTGATTTCTACTGTTCTTCAGTCTACTGTTCTCCAGTTTTGCATTGTATTACATTGAAATGACTGTCGTCATTTCAGCTTTTAACTTTTTGCTCTCTCTCTTTTTCTTCATAGTAGGTACACCTGGTCTGGCGTTCTGTTAACTGTGACATCATCCAGAGAAGACGGCTCACCCGCTACTACCATCTAATGTAGAACAGATTACTAGATCAATGTGTGCTTCTGTGCTTGTTTGTCTGTCTTGTTGTGTCTCTGTTCTGTCTTCTGTAACCCCAGTCGGTCGAGGCAGATGACCGTTCATACTGAGCCCGGTTCTGCCGGAGGTTTTTCCTTCCCGTTAATGGGTGGTTTTTCTTCCCACTGTCGCTTCATGCTTGCTCAGTATGAGGGATTGCAGCAAAGCCATGTACAATGCAGACGACTCTCCCTGTGGCTCTACGGTTCCCCAGGAGTGACTGCTGCTTGTCGGGACTTTGATGCAATCAACTGGTTTCCTTATATAGGACATTTTTGACCAATCTGTATAATCTGACCCAATCTGTATAATATGATTGAACTTGACTTTGTAAAGTGCCTTGAGATGACATGTTTCATGATTTGGCGCTATATAAATAAATTGAATTGATCTTGGATAAACTGTAGAAAATGGTGGACAGCCTGTCCAGCTGATGAGGCTCAAAAGACAGATACAGTTGAATGTCATCTGCATAAAAGTGATAAGAAATATCATTAAAATATTTAATGGCACCAGTTTAAGGAAGCATATCAACAGCCAAGGACCCAAAACCGACTCTGTGGAGCCCCACAGGTTAGAGAGGCTGTTCTGGAGGTGTACATGTTCACCAAAAAGTGTGTGTGTGTGTGTGTGTGTGTGTGTGTGTCTGTGTGTGTTAGCAGGCCCACCACGATTGCTCAGTTTAGTGGAGCATTACAGCTGATCAATAGCTGTGGTGCAGAGGGAGATGTTGGAGCGCCGGCTGCACCTTCGTTGGGCCGCAGAGTGTGTGTGTGACTGTGTGTTGTGTGTGTGTGTGTGTGTGTGTGTGTGTGTGACTGTGTGTGTGTGTGTGTGTGTGTGTGTGTGTGTGTGTGTGTGTGTGTGTGTGTGTTGTGTGTGTGTTGTGTGTGTGTGACTGCTCTCTCCCAGATAATGACGTCTCTGTCGCCTGTCAAGCAGCCCCAGAAGCATCTGGACTTGATCAGCGTCTCCATCAGCATGGTTCCAGGCCTGCTTCCCTCCTCCTCCTGATTACGCTGTAAGCCTCTAATTTTCATGTCACTGCTTCCTGCCTTTAAGTTTCACTCTCTGCACACAGTTTGACTCTTTCTGGAGGAGGAGCTTTGCTGCCAACTCCACTGACTGCTTCTTATCGCCAACACTTTCTCACTATCAGAGCAGAAATTGTGCAACACAGCTGAAGTTCTGCATGAGTGAAGAGCTTTAATTCAGCTCGGTGTGTTCTGCAGCAGAAAATAACAGAAGCAGCTCTCAGAAACTTCTTCCTGTTCACACTGATGCAGTCACACCGTTTCTCTCCCAGTCTGGAATCTGGTGAGCAA
Source organism: Fundulus heteroclitus (assembly GCF_011125445.2). NCBI lineage: Eukaryota > Metazoa > Chordata > Actinopteri > Cyprinodontiformes > Fundulidae > Fundulus > Fundulus heteroclitus. The sequence continues at coordinate 456,999 of NW_023396530.1, read as the reverse complement.
CTTATAAACGTCTGGTTGATGGACTGAGCTACAGCTTTTAGATTGTCTGATGAACCTCCTGTCACTACCAGAGTTTTCTTTAAGAATACGACTGATTTTAAACTGAAACATTTAATTCTAGATTCTGTTACACAGAAAGTACTGCAGGACCTGGACTTCAGTGGGTCTGCTCTGGCTGCTCCAGGCTCCAGTAAGTCAGAGCAGAATGAACCTTCTTCAGGGTTCTGGTTCTGCTGGAGGTTTCGTCCTTTTAAATGAGAGTTTTTCCTTCCCACTGTGGCCTCATGCTTCCACAGGACCATTGCTGCGAAGCTGACAGAATACAACCTGTTGGGCTACTTTAGATGAGTCTTCCCACTTGGCATAATAAACTGAATTATTCTTGGTATGGGACTGATGTGATTATATCGCCGCAGTTTAACACAAACCGATTTTCCCAACACTGGAAGTTTCCACAGATTAAAAGATTTCCTAATTCCAAATGTAAATTTGCTTTTTGGTCAAAGTCGCTCTTTTAGATACGTTTCACAGGACATCAGTCAGTGGAATCACAGACAGATGGAAATTTTAATTAACAGAGATCATTTTCATAAAAAGGCAAAATGACAGCGATCAATCGGCTGAATCCAGTAAAGCGCCTTGAGACCAAAGATGGAAATCACGTCCGAAGCTCTGCTTCTGTCGTTCTGACAGCGTTTTGGATGCTTCCTCATCAAAGCAGCAGTCTTTAAATGTGATTATAGCGACAGCAGGAAGCTCTGCAGGAGCAGCAGTTTAACTCTGGCTCCGCTCTTTAATTTCTGTCATTTAATCAGAAAGTTTACAGAAACAATGAGCTCACTGGCTCTGCGGGTTTCCTGCACAGTATTCAACACGGCCTTGATGTCCTGAAAGACTAGCTTCACCTGCTGCACAAGATCTCTGACACCTCAGCTAAGAGTTCATGCAGTGACAAAATTGTTGCCTTTTGTGGCTTCAGTATTTCAAGATGCCCCCCCCCCCGACACACACACACACACACAACTTTCCATCCTCAGAGGCTCATTCAACAAATCCATCAACTGTGCAGCGTGAATATTCCCAGATCTTCATAATAACTGGTAATTCTCTACAACATGCTGACAACGTGCTGACATCTAGTTAATAATAATAATGATGATAATAATAACGATAACAACAGCAATAATAATAATAATAATAATAATAATAATAATAATAATAATAATAATAATAATAATAATGGTTATTTAAAGCACATGTCAGAGCATTCAAAGATAATGTACAAATTGAACAGTAAAAATAATAAATCATGATAAAATCAACACATTAAAAAGTTACAATGAACAGTCCTAGCGAGCAGCCATTGTTGAACAGATCTGCTGATGTTGTGGATGTCTGAGCCGGGGATGGAAACCAGGCTGGAGTTGCTCATCGAGGTCTTTACGGGTTAAATGGGAGTGAAGTTGAGAGGCAACTGTTTTTTTCTAGTATTCTGGAAATAAAAGGTAGATTAGAAATGGGGCGAAGGTTATTGAAGTTGTTAGGATCTAAGCCAGGTTTCTTTAGCAACGGCGTGATCAGAGCGGCTCTAAAGAGAGCGAGACCTATTCCAGCAGTAAGTGATGAGTAAATGGTGGCAGTTATGGAGGGGAGAAGAGCCTGGAGGCAAGATTTGACCCGGGTTGTTGGGATTGGATCAAGGCTGCAGGAACAGGATTTATATTTACAGATATGAGAAACGCCTGGAAGTAGATAAGTGGAAAATGGCTGACAGACAGCAGAATTACAGAAGTGAAGAGATATTAGGAGGCAATGCTGGTGAATTTCCTCACTAAAAGACAACATAGATTTGCAGCAGTGTGTAGAGAAGCTGTGTGTGTGTTAGTGGGGTGGGGGGCGGGGTGGTGGATTACAGCAGTGATGGGAGGAGTGGGTCCAGGGATCTTACATGCTTCGCACTCAATAGGTGTGAGAGGCAGGCAGATCACTACTCAGCGCGTCTCACATGGGATAGAAAGCTAAACCCCGATGGAGTCACTGGGCTGAGAGTTGTTAGTTTGTTGGTTTCAGTCAAACAAAGTCTAACTTATGGTCAACCATGAGATCTTGGAGGAGATAACCTTTGCTCATGAACGAGCAGATGTTGGGAGGCCAGAGTCGATATTGGGTTTGACTGGAGGCTTAGCCCACCTAGCCAGGCTGGCTAGCACGCTGCTATCAACAGTCCAGAAGGCTTTTCTGTGAGGATGACAAGTGGTGGACCACATGCATTAGGTAGTGTTAAATAAATCTGGATGGAGATGTAGCCTAGCTGGCAGAGGTCAGGAAGCAGCGGACCCAGAGGAATTCAGCTGTCATGGAGGAGAGCCGACTCAGGCTGGAGAAGTAGTAGGACCAGGATCCAAAGTATGGCAGATCAGATGTAAAGCTGGATAGTCCACATGGTTGACGGCTGCAGCTGGATGGGGTCATAGAGCCGAGTAGAAAGTGCGGCAGGAAAGCTTGAATGTTTCCTTTGGCACAAAGAGACGTGAGCTAACAGTTCAGTTGTAGATTACAGTTGATTATTTGAGTAAGGTACAAAAATAGCTCTCAACTGAGAAGACTGCCAAGTCCATTTAGTGAATAAAGTTACTGGAGAGTAGCGACAGCAAAAACGTGCCAGCAGCTCTCAGCCAGGGCTGGCTGGTAGCTGATCGGTTTGGACTTAAATAAAACGGCAGATCATCACCTGATCTGAGACCAGGAGTGAGACCAAAACAACAGTGTTCCTCCTGAGGGATCCCAACGTTGTACTAACCCAGAAGAGATGCTCTGTAACATGCCCCCAGAATGCTCTGGGTCAGGTCAGCTGACTCCTTTGAATGCGGCGCCTCCCCTTAGCTCTGCTCATGTCTTCAGAGCTCAGCCCGCTTACAGAAGGAGCTCAGAGAAGATCTCCACCTTAATATGATGGGATGATGTCCGCCTGAGTGGGATGTTCAGCAGCTTCAGGCGGTGAACAGCCCAGGAGGGTTTCTGGACATGAATGAAGGAAAAACGTAGAAGCACCAGCCTGAATTTGCTGATCACACAGAATTTGGCAGAAAGTTTTCTGTCTTCAGCCGTTTGCCATACTTCCATCAATGTTTTTAAGCCCATTTTGAAGTATTGCATCAGAGGAGGTTGATGGAAACAACAACATTTGAAACAACTTCCTCAATTTCACACAAAGGTTTTCATGCCCACTTGAGGTGTTTTCTGGCTTCTCTGAAAAAAGAGCTAAACGGGAGACACATTTTCTGACGTAGCAAACATTTACGTCACATGACTGTTGGCGTCTTCCCGGATATTCCCATAATGGTCATGGAACAGCATTTCTATCCCTACGTCTCCAGACTGCTTCTTCCGTCGGCAGCACAAGTTAACACCACAGAACAATTTAACCAACAGCAACACGTTCCTGAACATTTATCTCAGCTGTGTGCTCCATGCTAATTTGTTATCTCCACTTCCTGTTTATTACAGCCATGCGTAAACGTCAAGCTCTGAGAAAATTACGCTTTGTGTAGCCTGGTTGATTCGCTCCATACCAGTGGACGGAAACACGGCTATTTATTTACGACACTCCGAAAGTTTGCTCAAAATTTGCATGACAATTGGATGGAAACAGCTAATAACACGTAGAAAGTCCTTTGTGTAAACTTTCATTTAGCTTTTCAGCTGCATGTGATAAACACTGCAAATAAATTGAATATTATTGACCCTTTCTACAGAGTTTCGTGAAAAGCGGTAAAGATTACGGTCAGACGAGTTACAGAGCAGCCAAGTTTGTAGGTTTTTATCACACAGCGGACAGGAGGAGGGCGAGTTTGATGCCGGAGTCTTATCTGAGCATGTCCACCTCACATCAGGCAGGAAGCTCCATCAACAAGTGAAAGACTCTTTGCTGAACTGATAACGTCTTTACACAGTTCAGCTGCACCGGCTGCTTTATCCTGATCAGAAATCATGTAACGCTGCAGACAGGATAAACCTCAGGTCCGAATCAGTGGAGCTCAGCCGTCCCATCCCAGTGGTACCAGTCCCCACACTGCAGACGCTAAAACTCCCGAACAAAAGCAGTTTTCTCTGCCAGTTTTACATCAGCTGCGCTCCACCTCCCACCAGCTGCACGTTGGAGGTGTTTCTGTGTCAAAGCGACACAAACGCTGTTGTTCTTAAACACCGTGGGACGCCTGAACAGTTAGTCATTGTGTTCACACACACACACACACACACACACACACACACACACACACACACACACACACACACACACACACACCTCTTCACGCTGCTGAGACACACCATGGCTCACATGGCGATAAGCGTGACACACAATAAAAAACAATATTCAGAGTTTACATCGTTGATGTTCCTGACAGAAGAAAAACATAAAGATGAGCGGCTTAAAGATACCAGCGACAAACACGAAACCTGTCAGAACCAGCGAAGTTCTACCAGAACTACCATTCTACCATTAGAACAGAAGAGGTGTATTGCTTTAGTGATGAAGTGCTACTCATAGACAATCATATTGTAATGAGTAAAAGTAGAAACATATAATCTGGAACAAGCAAAAATGAATGGAAGTTGTATAATAATAACAAAACGATAAGAATAATACAACAATTTGTAGAGGAACAACGTTCTGTGTATTCTGGGTTTGTGTTGTGGAGACGTATCGCAACTGGAGAGGATATAGTCTATAGAAATATGGTTATTCTGCCAAATTTGTGAGTGTCTTAGTACCCTGGAAGGAACCCACGCAGGAAATCAGGATTTAATTGGATCAACAGAACATTACTCAGGAGGTTCTCACTCAGAAATGGCCTCCTCTCCTGTTTCATTCCTCTCACCAGTGTGTCATGTCTGCTGTTCATCATCCTACCTTCACAGCTGCTGTGTCCCTCCTCATAGCCGGCGCTGCAGCTGCACTTCCCGATGGGCACCAGCCACTCGCCCTCAGCACTGCAGTGCATCCTGGGAGGGCTGTCCGTGTCCACCTCAGAGTTATTGACGCAGGTACCGCGGACTTCCACCAGAGTGGCAAAGGCTGCTTCAGCCACTGTGTCGGGGAACACGGCTAGGTTCTGGACGGTCGCGAGGCAGCGTTTGTAGTAAACGCGCACGGCCACGAGAGCCACACAGGCGCCGACGTCCTGGAACGCCAGGTGAAAGCCCTTCCTGTTCAGGTGGCCGATCTCTCGCACCTCTGTATTGAGCTTCATCTTCCTCTCTCCTAGGTCGCCCTGTGTGAAGCTCTCGTCGGCAGCGATGGTGTCTATCTTGGTGTAGCGGTCCTCCCGGGTCACCTCACCCAGGTCCCGGTCCGACTCCACATACAGCAGGTTGAACGTCTCCTTGCAGGTCCCGGCCACTCCAGGAATGCTGTTGCAGTCGCGCAGCGTGAACTGCAGCTCCACAAATATGCGCTGTCCGCCTCGACGTGGCACCCAGCCCGTCTGCAGCCAGTTGTTCTGCTGCGTGGGCTCCATCACGTTGCAGACCTGGTAGGTCCGAATAGGTTTATACTTCTCATCCACGCCGCTGATCTCCTCCCACTGAGACAGGAACACAACAGAGGAATCAGTTGGAAAAGGAGCGTGGGAATTTATGGGTTAAATACAGTTTCACACATTATTAATAGAGACGAGGCTGTTAACAGTCTAAATTTGAGCTGATGAGAGGAGTTGTGAAAGTTTCTGTCACAAAACAGGTTCTTGGTCATCATCACCTTCATCAGAACTGAGTCACTCTGTCAGCTGCTGCAGTTCATCTTGGTTATTTATTTCTGTATGATCCACATTCTTAGAAACACCAAACACTCTCCAACACACTGCTGATGCAGCCTCAGAATAACCATCAATCACATATCTAGACCTACCAGCTCACACGCAGAGCTTTTCTTTTTGCAACTAAGTTTCTTTGTTTCTTGGCTCGATGAGACTGAACCACTGAGTTTGTGTCCGCTGACAGCATTTTTGTCTGGGACAGGATCTAGCTAATCCTCCCTCTAAATAGATGCTTCCTTATGGGAATTTAGGAACCAATTAGGACATAAAACCTAATTTCTGCAAACATGAGAGCAGAATTCATGTTTGTGTGACTTTTAGCTGATTTTAGCAACATTTAAGCAGAAATCCATAAGAAACTCCTAAAAATGTAAAAAAAACTAACATTAAACATGACACTGACATTCTACAAGGTTCTATGTCGCTGTAAACATCTATAAGTTCATTGAACAACTCAGAGAACTTCTGCCAAGATTTACATTCACTCCATCGGTTCCTATTGGACAAACAGAACCTTTCAGGAAACGCCTCAAAAGTTGAAACATATACTTTAAAATCATCTCTGAGTGATCAAAGACAGGCAAAAGCTTTGGTTATGTATTTTATTTTAAGTTGCAGGAGGATGTCTGAACTTTGAGCTGAAGCGGAGGGAGCCCCTGAAAATGGACTCATTCTGTTGAGCTTGCCCCCTTTTTATTTGGATTCAACAACAAAACCAACATTTTCATTAACCTACCAAGAGCTTCCAACAGAGCAGAGCTTTTCCCAAATTACTTTAAGTAAAGCTGGGTTTTAGTGAAAAACTAAATATATCAGAAAAAAAATATATTCCCTCAGAAAAATGATTTGAATTTATTAAGAACCGCAGGATACCAAATTAATGACTTGATGTAGATCACATTACTTCTGGTGCTGCTCGAGCCGGCAGCCCATTCCAGGAGCTCCCACTCAGCCCTGATATTTCTATTCTATCGCTCAAACAAACAGAAGCAGTGGCCAGTGGAAACTGATGATGGGAGATGATGAGGTAATAAACTCCAGTCAAAGAGGACCGAGCTACTATTCCAGCTGGAGGCTGAATCTGTTTCTTCATGTCTACGGTCCAGAAATGTCCTGCTGCTGACAGGGATTTAACCAGCCCACACCACCTGTGATGTATATGTTGGCACAAACAGCGCCCACCACACACTGCTCATTTATTACACATCCAAGGTGTGTGTGCATTGCCAGGTCAGGTGGGAGGTGTGTGACAAACTGTTATGGCAGTGGGCCATTCTTTAAAAAAGCCCATTTGTCTTGCAGCCATAACTTATCACAAATGATATCGATTGACACGAAGGGGAACATTTATCTGCTGCTGCGGCCGTGTGGCTGTTTGGACCCACCGTACACAAACCCGGATTACAACCATTGATTAATGGAGATGATAAGCTCTGAGGGGAGGTGAGGATGAGCTGTGAAGTGGAGCCTGCAGCGTGTGAGATGAAAAAAATTAACAATACAAACACACTTACTCCATTGGGAGGATAAGAGGTCCAGCCAAGCTCTGCCTGAGTCTCCTTGGAATTCAGCAGCACCACTGCAGGAGGAAAACAGGGATGGAGAAAACATGGAGAGGGTCAGAGGTCAGGAAACAGATAAAGGGGGTGGTGGGGGTGTGTGTTCCTGTCGCAGGTTGGAATAAAGAGAATATCTGCACCAAGACTTTACTAAACAAATTGAATAGATGCCTCCACCCTTCCCCAGGATAAGTAAACGTTAATACGGATCATAACTGCAGAAACTTCAAGAGCAACGGAGACACAAGCGTCAGCAAACACCTCAACATCTGGGGGGGGGGGGGGGGGGTGTTCATTTCAGATATGAAGGGCCAGTTTCAATTGTGCTTTAACACTAAGGATGACGGCAGCCAAAACCAGCTCCAACTGTGTTTCAGCACTACGAACAGAGACAGAAAGTACCATCTAAAACTGCTTCAGGACCACGGACAGAGAAATAAAACTGGGGGTCTATTTCAAGTTAATCTAAATTAATCCTGGTCAGCAGTAGCTAACAGACATCTTTAGTTATTCCCAGAGGTTAAGATTCTCAGACACACCCAATCTACGTAGTATAGATATGACTTTTTACAGTAATGTAGAACATGTGAACCATGTTTTCATCCATCTTGATATAAAAGTTACTGGGTTCTTTATCTTAAATCAAAGTACTACTGTACATTTCCCACACATGCTTCAACCGTTTGTGTCCAAACCAAAAACGGTTTGGGCCAATCAAGTTAAAGTATTGAGGTTTAATGACATAAACCGACTATGAGTGGTTTATGTGTATTATATTGTGTATTAATTACACATTGCTTAATCTTATGCCTTGTAAGAAACGTACGCTAAAGCTTTCTAGATTTTATTAGCAAGAGGAGCCATGCAAACTTTAAATCTCCTGTAAAATTGTTCACGCTGGTGTTGGATCGAGGCCAAACGTCTAGCACCTTCGCCCAAACTGATCAAGATTAAACATGTCAAAATCAACACAGCCTTCGCCTTCATAAACTGTTTATCCCTAAATAGCATTTTCTAACAAGCACCATCAGCATACCGCTTCACAAACACATGCTGTTTCAATAAAACAGTCCATACTGACAGATGGAAATATAAAAATCACCTTCTTTGGATGGTTTTTACGCAACCATCCAAAGAAGGTTCACCACGGACAGAGACAAACATAACCATCACCAGACGCTTCAGAACCACGGCCAGAGAAAGACGTAACCAGCCACAGAAGGTTCAGAACCACGGACAGAGACAAACGCAACCATCCCCAGAAGGTTCAGAACCACGGCTAGAGAAAAACGTAACCAGCCACAGAAGGTACAGAACCACGGACAGAGACAAACGCAACCATCCCCAGAAGGTTCAGAACCACGGCTAGAGAAAAACGTAACCAGCCATAGAAGGTTCAGAACCACGGACAGAGACAAACGTAACAATCCCCAGAAGGTTCAGTACCACGGCTAGAGAAAAACGTAACCAGCCATAGAAGGTTCAGAACCACGGACAGAGACAAACTCAACAATCCCCAGAAGGTTCAGTACCACGGCTAGAGACAAACGTAACCATCCCCAGAAGGTTCAGAACCACGGCTAGAGAAAAACGTAACCAGCCACAGAAGGTTCAGAACCATGGACAGAGATAAACGCAACCATCCCCAGAAAGTTCAGTACCACGGACAGAGAAAGACAGCCAGTTGCACACAGAAACAGCCAGAAAAAGATGCAATGTTTAAACTGTGTTTAGGAATTGTGAATAGAGACATACGCAACAAGTTCCAGATTCTTCAGAACCATAGACAAAGATAAACCAGTGTTTTAGAACCAGAGATGGAGACACAAAACCAGCTGAAGCTGTGTCTTTCTCAGACAGAACCAGTGAACCAAGAGTCTATAGACAACTCAGACAGTGAGGAGAAGATGATGCAGTTTAGAGACATAACGGTCTCCTGGTATGTTCTAATGCTACAGAGCTATTTACCTGAAGCAGAACCAGGACCTAAATGTTATACAAATATGGAAAATTTTATATAAAAGAACCAGACTGGGTTTCCATAGACATAGAGCTTTTTGAGAGTCAGTAAAATCTTCTCTTCCCAAAAATGTTGGATCTGTTGCATCTACAGATCACAGTTGATATATAAACCATAAAGCATATTCAACCATTCTTGCTTCTTTAAAGAGATCACTTAAAGATCACTTTGAAACGTCATAAACCAAGCCAGCGTTACTAATCATGAATAAAGCATGAATAAAATATTTTATCATTATTAATTGTCTAATATCTCTGCAACAGTACTCTTAAACACAATAATCTACACAGATTCAGTCCAGGCAGCAGAGTCATTATAAATGTCCAGGTTAAAACATTTTATGCTTAATTTGTGAGGTTCACCGTTAAAAATATACATAAAGAGATTCAATCTCAGTGTGAATATTGTCATATTGTCATCCTGTCAAATTGACAGACACAATTTGAAACAGTTCGGGGAATATGATGTTTTCTGTACTCGTAGATAACAAAGAGGATATTTTAAACAGATAAATAATTTCTGTTTCCAATCTTTACCCTCTAACAGGAATAAAATTTTGGACAAATGGTCTGAGGTTTGCTCTGGGGAAGAAAACAATGGGTTCCAAGTAACAATTGGACCCAGTTGGGTATTGTATTCTTCTTTGATAGAACCAGTTCTTAGTCTATTCTAGTCCCACAAACAGGTTTGACTGGGTTTCTGTCCAATAAGTTCACAAGGTGGGACTGATTGAGAGAATCTAATATTAATAGAATTATTGACTTTAATGTAGGCAGATTGGAAAAAATATAATTTATTTCTCTTGTCCTTTAGTAGTCAGGACAAGGCTTCCCTATCCTGCCGGGTCATAAAGCAGCACCTTTCTTTCTGTCTCTGATGTTAAAACTTAAAGCAGGACAAGTTTCAATAAGCTGATCCAAATAAACAAAATCAGCTGAGCAAATCTCACAGCACCTCTACAGAAGATTAAAATTATGAATTTAAATTAAACAAAAAGTTATTTTTTGCTGTAATATGTTTTACAGGAACATATTAGGATCTAAACTGGGATGGTTGCAGCGGACATAAAGTTCTCCGCTGGTTTGTTCGACATACATTCATGTGGCATAATGTTATGACCAGATGTCTTAGTCATTCATAGAGGTTCGGGCCTGTAAGGAAATGGACAAATATCATCAAATAACCTCCAGTGCTTTCTCAGGACATCACTGATAGCGCTGAACGCAGTATCCCAAATATATCATTATGTAAAAACCCCAAAGGGATGTTTGGAACAAATATCTGTTGGGCTTTGTATTCCAGTTATCAAGAATTATTTATCCAGCATGTTGAATAGAGTTATCAATGAAATAGATGCAGAAACAGCCCAGCTGATTGGTTGACCAGCTTTTTCAAGCAAGCATAAAGCGTTTTATGGTTTACTCGGTATCTGTGTATTAAATCCACATGAGACTGTTTAATCTTTATCCTGCTTTAGTGATGTTATAATAACTGCTTAGATCAGAGGGGAAATATGAGATAATGCAGCTTCTCCATGTTTAGTCTGAACTCTGAGGACTGAAGGTAAAATCTGAAAGGTTCATATTTCACCTGAAATATGAACCGTATGAAAGTTCTTAAACCTTAAACTGTTTCAAACGTCATGAATCAGCAGCAGAGTTTCAAAATATAGCATCACAAAACTAATGGATTCTCTATTGTCTTCTATCATGTGATGTTTAGAGGATTGGAAATTCAAATCCAATTTCTCTCTGAGTTTAAAGTTGAACAGAATGTATTGAAGCTGAGCAGCTGTGTGAAATAATCGGAAGGTTTATCCTGAACTTTAATGTGGAATCAACATCTGCAGAGGCATATGGTGAGATGCTTTATGGCTTCACTCTGAAAGGATTTCACTGAACGTTGACACACACAGTCCCAGACAAACAGCTCCGCATATTAGAACTAAAAAACCCAAAATAGTCTTAGAACACAGCGGCTTTGCCTTTCCCTACTTTAACACTCATAGTGAGAAGTGAAAGTTTCCCCCCAGAGCTGCTTTGACGTGAAACATCTCTATTTACTGCCATTGTGGCAAGACACATGGACGTCTCAGTTGGAGCAGTAAAAACCCTCACAGTGTGTAAGTCTGGTGACTCAGGAGCTGCAATCTCACGGAGTCATGTTCTAACAACGAGGCTCTGACACAAATCTGAGATGATGCATCAAAAGGGAGGTAGGAATTCAAAATAAACCTGTCAATGCACCCACTGAACTCGTTTTACTCATGCCGTTCCTGAGTAAAAGGACAAACACTGTTCTGTCAGAACCCACAGGGGCTGATAACAGCGACAAGTACTTGTTCTTCTTTTTTGGGTCAGCTTGAAAAGCAGACACTGGCTCATTGGACAGAGTGCAGGGACCAGGATAGATCCTGTAAACTCTTCACTTTTTGGGGTTAACACCGGCGGGCGCCCACAGCTCGGCTCTGTGGTTTGCTGATAACAAGGAGGCATTTGGAGAAGATTAGAGAGAAGGAAGGCAGGGGTGCTGGAGAAGCACCGAGGCCGAAGGGAACCAGAGATGAGGAGAGAAAATAATCAGTGAAGGAGGCTGAAAGGAGAAACACTGAAAGCCAACATGAAAGGGAGACTATAAAGAAACAAGCTGGCAAAGGAGAGCAAGAAGAGAAAGAAGGGAAACAAACAGATGAATTCACAGAGGGATCAGTCAGTCAGACAGAGACTCAGAGGCCAAAGCTGCTGCTATGATCGCAGTCTGAATACAGAAGCCCTGTAATCAGGCCCTCTTTAAACACGCTAATGGGTCTGCTGGGGCAGGAGGGGAGAGCAACACAGAGACGCTCAGAGCAGAGCGAAGAAGAGAAAAAACAGGTGAAGGAGGGAGGAAGTTAGAAAACAGAAAGAAAAGCTCTCCTCGTGTTCTTTACACACGTCCCACTTAATAAGCCTCACATCAGCTTTCATTTTAAAAGCTTTTCAGACATAATTGCCCTTCATTATGGAGACAATGCTGCCATGTGAGCATCTGCAGTTCTTTTAAGCAGGCCCAGAGTGATTTTAATAAACACATAATGGAAACTGAGACTCTGTGTGTTTGGCTCCAGTTCCGGCCAAACCTCAGCTGAATCCAAGGCTTGTTTCCTCTCACAGAAGACAGAGCATTGCCTGGCCTGCTGGTGGCGCTATGGGTCACTGTACTACTGGATCACACTGCTTTAGTGCTACTGGGTTACACTGGGACTGGTCAGAGCTGGGATCCTCATAACATCCTGTCCCTACGCTGTGGAGTCAGATGTACGGACACGGTTCTCAGGTAGAACCGAAGCAGAACAGTCCTTCTGCGTCTGGATGAGACTTGGTGTCTCGTTCATCTACCTTTCCTCTCCTGGGGTAACTCACCATAATCAGTACTTCAATTAGCACAGCTGATTTTCTCATTAAAAATACAGACAGAAAATCCGAAGCTTTCATCAGAACGTTTTTAAAGTGGCTAAACAGGAAATCTAGACATTTCCTTCCACTTCTGCAGCTCGATTGAAATAAGATTCAAGGTCAGTTTCAGAGAAAACTTTGTACTTTCAGCTGGAAATGAGACCTTCAAGAAGGTTTTTATGTAGCAGAATGCATAAGAGGAGAAGGTTGTCCTTCAAACACTGAGCGTGTTCATGAAAGTGTGAGGATGTGAGCGGCTCAGCAGGTCTGAAAGGATTTCACTTTCTTTCTTCTTTGTTTTGATGTGGCTGATTTCATTGAGAGTCAATTTGCTGCGGCTTTCTGGTCTAACCGACACTTCCACGTCCCTCAGGTTTGGTCGTGTGTCATTAAAATACAACATAGTCGACGGCTCAGAAAAATGAAATCTGGCCTAAGCTTCTCCTTTTCTTGGTCAATATGCAGCAGCAGCAGCAGCAGCAGCAGCAGCATCTTGACAAGTTTCTGTTGGCTCAGCAGCATGGAGCAGATCTCAGAGAACTTTATGGGATCCAGAAAGGAAGAATAAGAAGACAGAGCCAGGGCTCAAACCTGTCCTGCATCGTCACAAACTACTAAGTTAACCAGAGATTTCATGAAATTATGGTCCGTCCCAGCTGCAGAACAAGATGAGATGTTTTCTGGTTGCTTTGTTCTGAACAGCGACTAAGTTAGGTAATCCGGAGAATCCTCTCTGGATGACTGGACCGAGCATGCTCACTGCTGAATCCTGCAGGCCTGCCAGCCCTTCAGAATTCTAAAGAACTCCATCTCAACGTTAACAGCACCAGGGCAGAATCTGTTGATCTCCAGAGATCTTCTCATTGTTCCCAGAGAGTGGTTTTACTGCAGGAAACAAAAGCAGAGTGAGAATGAGGGACAAGATGGCTGTAGTCTACAAGCAGAATTCTTCAGTTCTCCATGGGGTGAAAACACAGCACTGAGATAATAAAGGGTCCAGCAGAACCAGAAGAACCAGCAGAACCAGCAGCCACGCTGTCACACACACACACACACACACACACACACACACACACACACACACACACACACACACACACACACACACACACACACACACACACACACACACACACACACACACACACACACACACACACGCCAGAGATCTCCTGTTCCAGGCTTCAACCCTTCAGCCTAGAACCTGATGACAAGGAGCTTAAACCGCAGATGGCGTCTGTCTCTGAACAGAAAGCATCCAGCAGCAGCAGTGACACGAGTTTTACTGGCTGGAGGGGAATTAGTGAACATTTCCTTTATTTCTAGACTCAGCAGAACATTTTATGGTCCAATTCAAGATTAGTCATTGAAATAAAGACTCTGGAGGTTTCACTGCCACAGTGCTTTTGAGCCACACTCACCAGTTCCTAAAACGTTCTGCTTCAGTTTCTGGCTGATTGTTCTCACTATCTTAACGAATCATTCAGAGCAAAGACCGCATTACCTTCAAAAACGTCTTTGTTAACATAAAACGTATTCAGCTATGTATTCAGCGCCAACTGATGGGGGTCATCCAAAACCATACCAACTTTATAAAGCAGATAACCATTGGCTGAAACAAACACAGCCAGCGTGCTTAAATATGGCCATTAAAAGACGAGAATAAAAAGATTATGCATAAAAACACTAAAAGAAACAATAAATCCAATAAAAAAAAAGAACTAAAAGCCAAAGAATAATAGTTTGTTTTAAGCTGAGTTTTGAAGGTAGGCTGTTATGTGCAGGGACAGTTATTCCATAACTGAGGAGCAACAATAGAACCCCCCCCCCCCCCCAACCCCACCCCAGCTTCCTTAGACCTCCAGGAGATGCAGCTCAGCTGACCTGAGAAGTAGGGAAGCTCAGAGAGGCCCAGTGGAGCAAGGAGCAGATGTGCTGGAATCACAGAGTTCTTCAGTTTCAACGATCTCTCCAAAAACAGCTGAGAACGTTGTGATAGAACCAACAGCTTTCTGGACCATCAAGAACTTTCAAGCTGAGAGGGTGAGATACAGAGAAGAAGCTTCAGGACACCCAGGAGGGTCCACCATGTTCCATCTACTACTGTGGATGGCGCCGCGGAGCTTCTTGAGGCCAGCAAAGAAAACCCACCAAGAACAGACTGAAGTTCTGCAGGAGGAACGTGGAAGATCAGCAGAAGACGGCTCCAAAGTTATTCTTGGTCAGTCAGGATCTGGTCCACAAGTTGATTCCAGAAGGTCTGAAGGAGGATCAGCAGCAGGATTCTGAATTGTTCTTCAACAGAGACAGAAGTACGTTCAAAACAGAGCAAAGAGGTTCCGGTGAACGGATTCTTCATCAGTCGACTGAACGCGCTGGAGAAATCAGTGATTCTGCTTTCTGCCTGGATTATTCCACGGTTTTATTTTGATGCCACTTCTGTAGAAGAAACGATATTCTGTCGACCAGACCTTCCCCACGAGGCTGCATGGAGGTGTTCATTCTGTCTCCATGCAGGAAAAATGAGACTTCATTCTGAGCTTCAGGGAACATTTGTACTAATGCAGCCATTTAGTGAGAAAACCTTCTGGTTCAGTGATCCGTTCGGGTCGGTAGAACTCCAACAGCCTCTCTTGATCTTTCACTCCCTGAGCAAACTCTTTTCCTACTGCTGCCCTCAACCCTGTTCAGCGTTAAATCAAGACTGGCTTTCTAAGTCACTTTATTCAGATTTCCTAGATTTATGAAAGAATAATCAACATGTTGTGACTGTGCTGCTTTAGTTGCAGATAATAAGAATGTAAAGTCCTGACCTCCTCCCATCACTTCTGGTTGTCTCCCACCTTCCTGCCAGAACCAGAGCTGAATCTGAATGACCAGCTGGGAAGACAAACGGCTTCGGCGTGTCTGGGAGCCGCTGGGAGCTTCAGGGAATGACAGAAAAGTCATTCAGTGAATCAGGGAGATGGGGCCGTAGGAACCACGGAGGGAAAGAGAGGCGAGCTTCTTCTGGTGTCTCCTGGACGTCAGGGAAGAAGCTGAATTCATCAGAAACAAAGAAGGAAGATCTGAGTCATCAGAGCTCATTATTTGCTGTTAAACAAGCTGTAGGTGTGGACAGCAGTCAAAGACAGAGGTAACGGGTTCTGACTGGAACCGACATCATGACAGCAACGTTCTTTGGTAGCACGAGGGAACCATGAGGCTGCTCCTAGAGAACAGATCAGAACCAGAGGGCAGAGATGGAGACCAGTGCAGACCGAGCCTCTTCCTCCTCAGGCTGCATGCAGCTGCTGTCTTCTGCCGCCGTTTACTCGGGTTTAGACAATCCGCTTTATCCACGCTTTTAAGCAACGCTATGATTCACTCAGAGGAAGGAGTGCAGCGCGCAGGAATGCAGGAATGGACCGAGCAGGGAGTTGGGTACGACTGCAGAAACAACTGCAGAACAGGCCCAGAAAATAAAACAAGATGGCAGCAGGGCTGAGGGCAGCAGCTGGATGAAGGAGCAGATGTGTGGGACAACAGAGGAGACCACAGTGGAGATGTTTCATCATAATAACAGAACCATGTCTGGAGAAAAGCACAAACAGCTGTGACTGTGGAGCACGGCGGGGGAGGGATGGTGGTTCTATCTTGAAACTAAAGGATCCGATTGGGTGGCCGATGATCTCCTGTCTGAATCAAAGTACTCTAGAGTCAAATAAGCTGAAGCTTGGTCCAAACCGGATCATCAACAGAACACGGATCCAAACAGCAGCAGATGCTCAACAGAAAGGCTTGAAAAGAGAAGAGTCAAAGTTCTGGAATGGTCTAGTCAAAGTCCAGCGGTCAGCCTGACTTAGATGCTGTGGTTGGACCTTGAGAGCAGAGCAGGAACCACAATGAGCTGAAACAAGAAGACTGGACCATCAGATACCACTGCTGAAGGAGGGTCTAGTCAAAGTACTGGAACCTGAATGAACTGAGTAAACCTGGGAAAGAGGAGAGAACCAGAGTTCCATTATCCATACCTGCTGTGGATCGTCTGCACCTTCCCCACAGTGTCACGTTTTCTCCTGTTATGTAACGCTAACCCATCTGTTCCTGTGCCTGACCAGGTGAAGGCAAGCGGACGCCATCCAGCCCATGCCGCCGTACCTCGGTAATCAGGGGAAGGTCTGCATGTGTGCGCTGCTCACTGAGGCAGCACTGAAGGTGCTTGCATAACGCAGCTGTGCACAGGTCACGCCAACTGCTGCCATCATCAGGAAGCTTTAGGGTCAGACGTGCAGCAGTGGCAACATTTCAGCTGATTCCGACTAAAAACAGAAACTTTGCAGCTTCAGCCTCCTTCAGAGAACCCACACAGCACGAGGTTCCAGCGCTAACATTTCAGTCCTGACAACAGCTTCCACAGAGTGGGAACCTGAGGAGAACATGTGCTCCTGCATCTATTATTCAAGGTGAAGTAGTGCAGCAGCACCAGAATGACTCTGCTGAGATCTCTGAATGCCAGCATCCAGGAGCCACGTGTCGGCGCGCTAATACTCCTGGAAGCTCTGGGCCCGCATGGACTTCTGGGAAAACGGCCCATCAAGCCTTTTCCAAGTAGTTCTAAATAATAGAAGTGTGTATCTGTGCCACTATGTCCTCCTCCTCTCCTCCTCCTAACCCCCGACATCCGCCCGGCCAGCAGGCTGCATTATTTAACCAGACCGCAGCCTGAATGGAGCCTGAAGGGTCCCGGGTCAGACGGCACAGCAGCAGAGATGCAGGGAGAAAAAGAAGTTTCCTTTCATCACATTCATTCACCATCACGCCCTTTATGCTCCTTCACCATCTCTCCTCACCTTGCTCCTCCACTCCTCCCACCTCCTCCGTCTCTCCATGCCCTGAGCTCCTCCCCATCCCTCATTAGGGGGGAGGGGGGGGGGGGGGGGGCAGTTATGTAAGAGCAGCAGAGCACCAAGGTTTTCTGCTGACTTTGTTTTCCCTCTGGTTCAATCTGAGAACCGCTTTAGATGAAATTAGGTCGTCTTCTCAGCGCTGAGAACGAGAAGCTCCTGCAGCGCTGCAGGTCTGACGGCGGGTCAGCGTGTTCACACAGCGCCCCCCCCCCCCAGGTTGTTTTCCTCCATTTACACTGTAAACACATGCAGCAGTGTTGATTTGCCCATGATGCACTGCAGAACCATGTCACAACTTAAACTCCATGAATGTCGTCTCAGAGACGGAGGAGAAGAACTTCTACAGCCAGGAAGTTTCCTGAGGACTGGAGGTCCTCTCAGCTTCTCTGCTGTGGGAACCTCAGACCAGGCGTCAGTTCTACCAGCAGGACGGCAGGTTGCTGAACCGCCCTGCTGCAGCGTCCTGCTCCAACAACCACTGGGTGGGTCCAGAATCAGGGTCTGAAAGACGACTGGTGGCTCCATGTCCCCCTCAGGGTTTCAGAGCTCTGTTGTTATAAAGAAGAACCTTTAAAGTGTTTCACTCCACATGCATCTCATGATACCAGGTTCTGCTGATCTAAACCCTGAAACCAGGACGGGTCCAGAGAAATGTTTCTGCTTCCACGTTATTAATTCAATTTTATTTCTCTAGCTCCAGTTCATGAAACACATCATCATCAAGGTTCTTTCCAAAGTCAGCTTCCATCAGATCCTCCAGGTTGGTGAGAAAGTTTCCTCTCTAAGGAAACCCAGCAGGTTGCATCAAGTCTCTCCAAGCAGCATTCACTCCTCCTGAAAGAGCGTAGAGCCACAGTGGACAGTCGTCTGCATTGTTGATGGCTTTGCAGCAATCCCTCATACTGAGCATGCATGAAGCGACAGTGGAGAGGAAAACTCCCCTTTAACAGGGAGGAGAACCTCCAGCAGAACCAGAACCAGGCTCAGTGTGAGCGCTTTGCAGCAATCCCTCATACTGAGCATGCATGAAGCGACAGTGGAGAGGAAAACTCCCCTTTAACAGGGAGGAGAACCTCCAGCAGAACCAGAACCAGGCTCAGTGTGAATGCTCATCTTGTTGTTGAGTCACTGACTGTGCAGCAATCCCTCGTACTGAGCATGCATGCAGCGACAGCGTTACTTTCTGCTTGTTTCTCTCCCAAAGGTCAGAGAGAGGAAGCTGGCCAGAACGTGTTGGCGTGTCAGGTGAGCTTTGGGTCGACTCAGAGGTTGACCAGGCAGAGCTTCCTGGGAGCCACCACAGGATGTTTCCTCCTAAATGAACGTGGAGCATCTGGAGAGCTTCCAAGATCAAAACGGGAAGTCTTCCTCCGTTTGCATGACAACGCTGAAGCTGACGGATGCTGGACAATGAGGACATTCAGGGACATTAGGACAGTGATGGCATCAATGATGACTTGATCTCCTGAACAGAATCTGGTTCTGAGGTTCTGAGGTTCCAGTTTGGTTCTGGTTAACCGCTCAGCAGCCCCAGTCAGTGTCAGCAGATGAAAGCAGAGTCGGATGTGAGCACAGCTGAAGGACAATAAAGCTCAGACTAATCTTTTAAGCTACATGACAGAAGCGGAGCGTCTTTAATCAACATCTGGGAAAAAAACCTCAGCATGTCTTCATCATGGCTCTGGCTCTTCATCTCTGCTCTTTATTTTGCTCCCACCAAAGTCCAATAAAGAGACTCTGTCTCTGCAGCAGCAGACATCATCCAGCTCTCCTCTTGTTGCCCCCCCCCCCGTTCTGTTCCTCCTCCTTCCCTCCAGGAACATCACCATCCCGCTCTAATTCATCTTCACTCCGTCCCGTATCATCCCGACCACGTCCTCCTTATGTCTGAGGGATCGTTCAGTCGTCGTTGGCTCCCTGCCGGCCCCGCGGCCGTTATCCTCGCCATCGATCTGAGCTGCGTCGATAAAGAACCGCAGCTCTGGACAAAGAGGAGTTGATGGGAGGGAAGGATGGACGGACGGATGGATGGATGGAGGGAGCAGAGGGAGAACTGCAGATGAAATGAGGTAAGTGATGGATTAGGCAATGAGAGGAGAGAGAAGGAGAGTCCAGCAGAGGGTGAAGATGATGGAGGGAGAAGGGGGCGGGGACATCCGTCAATAGCCAGCAGTGCGACCTTGGGGATCGATGAAGCCGACAGCCAATCAGTCAGCAGGCTTCATCTCTGACCGGGTTCTGCAGGAGGAGGGAGGCGGACGGAACCACGACCCGGTGGTGGAAGTAGGCCGGCTGACAGAAGAGGCTTTACGTTTCCATTCAACGACAAGGTCCAGCAGCCACAACCGGGCCGCTTCTGACCCAGAGTCCAGCTGCACAGGTGACCAGCAGAACCGAACAGAACACCTGACTGAACGGACTGACTGATGGCACGTCGTTCTAAGTCAGCCAGGAAGCGCCAGCCTGAGGTCCACAGAGGAAACTCACAGAGGAACCATGCTTAGAAGCTGGGACATTATGGTTCTGTTAATGTTTCAGATCATTGTTTCTGGGCTGTAAAATAATCATCCAATCCGGTACCGTTCTGTGGCCCAAACCAGACTGGTACCGGATTCCTTTCTAATTTATTTATTAAAAATTATTATTATTATTATTATTATTATTATTATTATTATTATTATTATTATTATTATTATTATTATTATGTGGGTAAATAATACAAAAATAGAGATATTGGAAGCCCAAACATAGCAAATGAACTGCTGAGCATGGTAGCGGTTCTACAGCTGCTAAAGGAGGTTCTACAGCTGCTGAAGGAGGTTCTACAGCTGCTAAAGGAGGTTCTACAGCTGCACACGTGTAGATGTGTGCATAGAGTGAACGGCTTCAGCGTCTTCAGGTCAGACGTGTTGCATCTGCAGACGGGGTCACAGGTAGTTCTGGTCTGTCAAGACGACGACTCAGCGATGAGCAAGCAGCACTAACAGAACATTTCCATAATGACTGTGAAGCCTGAGATTTATGGACATCTGCATCTCCAGCTGCGTCATTTCTAAACGATTCCCAAAGATTATTTCTTCCATCATAGATAATCGTCCATGGATCACATCTGTCAGGCTTCATCAAAATCAAACAACTTTAAAGCGACCAGCGATTCCTTCCTTAGCAGACGGACCCGACGCATCGTTACCCAGATTTACTTCTTAATTAAAATAGTTTTAAAAAATAATCAGCTCTGAGAAGATTCCAGTTTTGGTTTCAGTGGCTGAACTCAGAGAGACTGTAGATGAGAGACAGGATGTGGAACACAGCAGGTTCTGCTCCAGGTTCCAGAAGACAGCAGGTTCTGCTCCAGGTTCCAGAAGACAGCAGGTTCTGCAGCAGGTTCTGCTCCAGGTTCCAGAAGACAGCAGGTTCTGCAGCAGGTTCTGCTCCAGGTTCCAGAAGACAGCAGGTTCTGCAGAGTCTGCAGGGTGAGGGATGCCCTCGCTCATATTTCCTTGCAGAACTTTGCTGAATAGACGATGACAGAAGAAGGGCCTGGTTTCAGAGTCCCAACTGGAGTGGCAAGAAGAACTGAAAATACTGGATAATTGTAGGAGACGTTTCCTCTGATGGGAGACTTTATGTGGTAATCATGTCTGAACTGCTGCTCCCAGCCTTTGGTCCTGTAGAGTGAATGTAGAGAAGTGTTTCCTAGAGAATGGAGGTTTCAGAGCTGATTAGGTCAGCAGCACCGTTGACTGCAGCACAAACAACGAAGACGGTGGTTAGTTACTTCATAAATGTCAGAATTCAGCCTTCCTAGCAGAGTTGTCTTGTATCGACTCAGTTTATGTTGCTACAGCCACATTAGAAACACTCTCAGCTGTAGAAGGAAATAAAAATGGATGAAACGAGTCCATTTTCTGCCTAAACGGCATTCTGCAGGTTGCATGTGGGTTTTTCAGAAAGATTAGAGCAAACTGCAGGTTTTCTACACCTTCGTAGTTTATTCTCTCTGATATTTCCTCGTGCACACCCACAGCTGCAGGATCTTTATGACCCGCCATTGACTTTCAGCTCGATGGGGGTTAAAACAGAAAGGTCGACCGTCTCGACCTCGTCGACACCTTGTATTGAACGACCGCGGCGCCCCACGCAGCTCTCAAAGGTTGAGTCCTCGGGGGGTCCGGCCTATCGAGTGAAGGGAAACAATCGGAGCACCTTACCTTTACGAGCCTGGGGCTGCTTTATGCTGGGAGGCGTGAAGGAGGGACCTCCTACATACTAAATGCAGATGCTGGATCCAGCAGGATTATTAATACGCAGCATTTCTACCAGACCTGTAAACGAGCCAGCATCAAAGAAGAACGCATGGATGTGGTGAGGAGCTCCTTCATCTGCCTCAGACGGTGACGTGTCCGTTTAAGGCACGGAGGAGCAGGGGGTGGGGGGAGGAAGGGTGCAGAGGATGGTCATGGCTGCTGGGGCCTTCAGACGACTACGGCTTCACAGAGGGGGCAGGGTGGGGTAGAGAGGGCAAAGGGGGCTGGGAGACATTGACCGAAAAGGAAAGAAAACAAGGAAACAGAGATGGGAGAAAGGAGAGGAGGTGAAGGAAGGACACAGGAAGCCTCGGCTCCTCAATCTGATGGAAGGAAGATTTGAATTTCTGTGTCGTCGTTTGTGGACAAAAAACAAGCGTCAAGCAATTTCCCTGCAACACCAAACACAATGCCTGATTGAGGGCAAATTAAAATGCAAATCTTCCACTTTTCCAGATTTCACTCAGGAGATAAGCAACAGGATCTGTGTTTCTTTCATAAAGGGAAGGCGTGTGTGTGTGTGTGGGGGGGGGGCTGAAATGGGAACAGACAGCAGGGAGAGACGAGGTGAGCTTGTATAAACTGATTAGATTCGCTATTGTCATCTCCGTGCTGCATTTCAAACGCGTTCCTCTCAGTTCCCTCCCAACAGCTTCACTTCTAACAAACAAAGAACTTCAGCAGAAAATGGTCTGCCTCCTAATTAATAAAAACCTGGACCTCTGACGATGTTTCCAGGCTTTATGAGCTGACAGAAAACAGCTTTTACACTCAGCGTTGATGCTTGATGACACCTTGCCTGGCCTCGTCCTGTCGGGGAGCAGAAGGCCTCTGGTCGGTGTGAGGAGCTGCTATTTTCCCTTCAGCAGAGGAGCAGGAAAGTGTTTTAATCAGAAAATAAGATGGGACTGCAAAGCTGAGAGGAAATGGCTGGCAGATAGCTGGGCCGCCGCTTTAAGCGACTTCTGACTATCTGAGCTCCGTTTTTCATCAAGCTGCACGTTGTCAGGGGAGGTTGGCCTAAAAGCCTCATCGCTGTGCCTCGTCCTGTGGGCGTATGCATGGAGGAGCTAAAACAACGGGGTCAGTCCGTCGTGTGTCTCCTGTGTGACAGCAGCTTTGTCTGTCTGAAAGATCCTGGCAGGGGAACAGGAAGGGTCCGCATACAGAGGGATACTAATGCATTCATCATTAACTGTGTGTTCTGGGCGGTTCCTGAGCTTCAAGCTACGTGTCAGAGCTGACGCAGAGGTCCCTGCAAATAAAACCTGAAGACAAGGAAGTGAGGTGACACAGGCAGGTCCTTCTGAGGACAGCAAATGAAGAAAATGCCTTAGTATCAGTTGTTGCAGTGAACATTACGGCACCAGCTGACGGCACATGGTGTCCCTGAGGAGTGGTCAGCTCTGTAATGGTTTCATCCATGCAGAGAAACACCATCAGATGGTTTTAGATGGTGCTGTGACCATGCTTCACCAGGACTGCAGCAGAAGACCGAACCGCTCCTGTAGCTTCAGAACAAAGATGGCAGCAAGGAGAAGCTAATAAGCCTCATTATTCTAAAGGTTAGGAAGTTTGTCATCACTGCTGGGATTAAACCTCAAAGCCTTCATAATTACCTCCAACCATTATTAATCCAATATAGAAGGATCAACAGTTAAAGCTGCGTGTTAGGTTAGGGCTAAGAGTCGGACTAGTTAAAGCGGTAAAGCATCGGACTAGTTAAAGCGTCGGACTAGTTTAAGCGTCGGACTAGTTAAAGCGGTAAAGCGTCGGACTAGTTAAAGCGGTAAAGAGTCGGACTAGTTAAAGAGTCGGACTAGTTAAAGCGGTAAAGCGTCGGACTAGTTAAAGCGTCCGACTAGTTAAAGCGGTAAAGAGTCGGACTAGTTAAAGAGTCGGACTAGTTAAAGCGGTAAAGAGTCGGACTAGTTAAAGCGGTAAAGAGTCGGACTAGTTAAAGTGTCGGACTAGTTAAAGCGGTAAAGAGTCGGACTAGTTAAAGCGTTAAAGCGTCGGACTAGTTAAAGCGTCGGACTAGTTAAAGCGTCGGACTAGTTAAAGCGTCGGACTAGTTAAAGCGGTAAAGAGTCGGACTAGTTAAAGAGTCGGACTAGTTAAAGCGGTAAAGAGTCGGACTAGTTAAAGCGGTAAAGAGTCGGACTAGTTAAAGCGTCGGACTAGTTAAAGCGGTAAAGAGTCGGACTAGTTAAAGAGTCGGACTAGTTAAAGCGGTAAAGAGTCGGACTAGTTAAAGCGGTAAAGAGTCGGACTAGTT
The DNA here is from genome assembly GCF_011125445.2 of Fundulus heteroclitus. Taxonomy (NCBI): domain Eukaryota; kingdom Metazoa; phylum Chordata; class Actinopteri; order Cyprinodontiformes; family Fundulidae; genus Fundulus; species Fundulus heteroclitus. Next base: position 432,696 of record NW_023396530.1, on the reverse strand, counting down.
AAAGTGTCGGACTAGTTAAAGCGGTAAAGAGTCGGACTAGTTAAAGCGTTAAAGCGTCGGACTAGTTAAAGCGTCGGACTAGTTAAAGCGTCGGACTAGTTAAAGCGTCGGACTAGTTAAAGCGTCGGACTAGTTAAAGCGTTAAAGCGTCGGACTAGTTAAAGCGTTAAAGCGTCTGACTAGTTAAAGTGTCGGACTAGTTAAAGCGTCGGACTAGTTGAAGCGGTAAAGTGTCTGACTAGTTAAAGCAGTAAAGAGTCGGACTAGTTAAAGTGTCTGACTAGTTAAAGTGTCGGACTAGTTAAAGCGTCGGACTAGTTAAAGCGGTAAAGAGTCGGACTAGTTAAAGTGTTAAAGCGTCGGACTAGTAAAAGCGGTAAAGAGTCGGACTAGTTAAAGCGTTAAAGCGTCAGACTAGTTAAAGCGTCGGACTAGTTAAAGTGTCGGACTAGTTAAAGAGTCGGACTAGTTAAAGAGTCGGACTAGTTAAAGCATCGGACTAGTTAAAGCGGTAAAGAGTCGGACTAGTTAAAGCGTCAGACTAGTTAAAGCGGTAAAGAGTCGGACTAGTTAAAGCGTCGGACTAGTTAAAGCGGTAAAGAGTCGGACTAGTTAAAGCGTCGGACTAGTTAAAGTGTCGGACTAGTTAAAGAGTCGGACTAGTTAAAGCGGTAAAGAGTCGGACTAGTTAAAGCGTCGGACTAGTTAAAGCGGTAAAGAGTCGGACTAGTTAAAGCGTCAGACTAGTTAAAGCGGTAAAGAGTCGGACTAGTTAAAGCGTCAGACTAGTTAAAGTGGTAAAGAGTCGGACTAGTTAAAGCGTCGGACTAGTTAAAGTGTGGGACTAGTTGAAGCGTCGGACTAGTTAAAGCGGTAAAGAGTCGGACTAGTTAAAGCGTCGGACTAGTTAAAGCAGTAAAGAGTCAGACTAGTTAAAGCGTCGGACTAGTTAAAGCGGTAAAGAGTCGGACTAGTTAAAGCGTCAGACTAGTTAAAGCGGTAAAGAGTCGGACTAGTTAAAGCGTCGGACTAGTTAAAGCGGTAAAGAGTCGGACTAGTTAAAGCGTTAAAGCGTCAGACTAGTTAAAGCGTCGGACTAGTTAAAGTGTCGGACTAGTTAAAGAGTCGGACTAGTTAAAGCGGTAAAGAGTCGGACTAGTTAAAGCGTCGGACTAGTTAAAGCGTCAGACTAGTTAAAGCGGTAAAGAGTCGGACTAGTTAAAGCGTCGGACTAGTTAAAGCGGTAAAGAGTCGGACTAGTTAAAGCATCGGACTAGTTAAAGTGTCGGACTAGTTAAAGAGTCGGACTAGTTAAAGCGGTAAAGAGTCGGACTAGTTAAAGCGTCGGACTAGTTAAAGCGGTAAAGAGTCGGACTAGTTAAAGCGTTAAAGCGTCAGACTAGTTAAAGCGTCGGACTAGTTAAAGTGTCGGACTAGTTAAAGAGTCGGACTAGTTAAAGCGGTAAAGAGTCGGACTAGTTAAAGCGTCGGACTAGTTAAAGCGTCAGACTAGTTAAAGCGGTAAAGAGTCGGACTAGTTAAAGCGTCGGACTAGTTAAAGCGGTAAAGAGTCGGACTAGTTAAAGCATCGGACTAGTTAAAGTGTCGGACTAGTTAAAGAGTCGGACTAGTTAAAGCGGTAAAGAGTCGGACTAGTTAAAGCGTCGGACTAGTTAAAGCGGTAAAGAGTCGGACTAGTTAAAGCGTCAGACTAGTTAAAGCGGTAAAGAGTCGGACTAGTTAAAGCGTCAGACTAGTTAAAGCGGTAAAGAGTCGGACTAGTTAAAGCGTCGGACTAGTTAAAGTGTCGGACTAGTTGAAGCGTCGGACTAGTTAAAGCGGTAAAGAGTCGGACTAGTTAAAGCGTCGGACTAGTTAAAGCAGTAAAGAGTCAGACTAGTTAAAGCGTCGGACTAGTTAAAGCGATAAAGAGTCGGACTAGTTAAAGCGTCAGACTAGTTAAAGCGGTAAAGAGTCGGACTAGTTAAAGCGTCGGACTAGTTAAAGCGGTAAAGAGTCGGACTAGTTAAAGCGGTAAAGCGTCGGACTAGTTAAAGCGGTAAAGCGTCAGACTAGTTAAAGCGGTAAAGAGTCGGACTAGTTAAAGCGTCAGACTAGTTAAAGCAGTAAAGTGTCGGACTAGTTAAAGCGGTAAAGAGTCGGACTAGTTAAAGAGTCGGACTAGTTAAAGTGTCGGACTACTTAAAGCGTCGGACTAGTTAAAGCGTCGGACTAGTTTAAGTGTCGGACTAGTTAAAGCAGTAAAGAGTCGGACTAGTTAAAGCGTCGGACTAGTTAAAGTGTCGGACTAGTTAAAGCGGTAAAGAGTCGGACTAGTTAAAGCGTCGGACTAGTTAAAGCGGTAAAGAGTCGGACTAGTTAAAGCGGTAAAGAGTCGGACTAGTTAAAGCGTCGGACTAGTTAAAGCGGTAAAGAGTCGGACTAGTTAAAGCGTCGGACTAGTTAAAGCGGTAAAGAGTCGGACTAGTTAAAGCGTTAAAGCGTCGGACTAGTTAAAGCGGTAAAGAGTCGGACTAGTTGAAGCGTTAAAGCGTCTATCTGACGCCTGCCAATAAAAAATTTAATGCTTTTATGCAAAGCTAATTAGAGTGTGAGGAGAGCACATTATAATCTGTCTGCGGCTTTTATAAAATGTTTTACAGCCTGTAAAAATGATGGGACAGCTTGTTGAGCATAGTAGCTGTATGACTGCTCAGCGTCTCGTCTCACTGACCCGTTCTCACCCTATTTAGAACCAGATCTAGAACATCACCAGCAGTCACACTGGATCTGAGGAGCTCCATGCTTTAATGGCCTGGATCTGAAACATACATGTGCAGAATCAGAACCTGGGATGGACTTGGCAGCACCGTTCACCAGCATCAGGAAGACATGTGATGGAAACCCGGTACGGTTCTTAAGAACCCGCTGGGTCTAAACGGAGAACTGTGAGGTTTAAATCCAGGTGAGAGCTTCTCTGACCCTCCAGGTCAAAGGGAAAGAGTTAATGTCCTGAGCAAACGGAGGGAACGGTGCAGAGGAACAGAGCGGCAGCGGTTCCCCTCGTCGGTCCAGATGTGAGAATTAAACTTCAGACAGAAAGTTGCTTGGATGGAGTCCTGAGGGAGAGGTATTCATGTTGCTTTGGTGATTGACAGCCTCTGACTGCTCTCCCCAAATGCCTGATTAATCAGAATCCCTGCTCCCTGATTGGCCGGCTGACACACTGAATGACAGCAGGATAACCTGATTATCGGAGCAACAGTTGAGCTGCCAGATTACCTGGCTGGTTGTCCGGGCTGCAGCTTCCCGGGCTCACTGATTGGCTGGCAGACTAATTGACTTGCAAAGAGGAAAGCAGCAATTATAACAGAGAAACAACAGGAGCTCGTTCTACCCTGCCCTCCTCCAACCATGACATTCTGATTGCAATCACCACCAGGGGCATAGAGATATGCACATAAACACACAGTCACGTGCACAGAAATAAATCTCTGCATGTACAACGAGTCAGACAATAGAATTCAAATGGACCAAAACCAGAACCAGCACCGGAGAACCAACATGCATTCATTCATGCTCTGCTTGCACCATGTATTCTCCTCTGATCCCACCTTTCCACCCAGGCCACCCTGGTGTCACTCGCTCAGATCGGGTCTGCATGCAGCAACATGACAGATCGTCACATTGCCGGCACGCTGCCACCAGGTAACGTCTCTGCTCCAGGTGCTTGTCATCACCGTTTTAAATCAACCTGCTGTCGAGGGCCCTTTGGTCAAACCAGTGAACACGACCAGCTAGTCTGGAACGCCCCAATCAGGCAATCAGGATTCATCATAATAAACTACAGCTTAGACCCTCAGAAATAAGAAACGATATGTGAGAAATGAGGAGGACAGGGGAAGCATCGGGTCAGAGCCAGGATTCTACAGCAATGAGGAGCTCAGCTTCTTCTGTCCATGCCTCCAAGCTGTGGACCTCCCTGAGCTCTGAACTCAAGCTGGACTCTGACTTTTTAAACACCTTTAAGATCATGTTTAAATGTCTAAGATCATTCATGTGATCACAATTAATTTACTGTGAAATATTTACATGCTTTGATCAGATGGGTCTTAATTTTAATTATTGTTTTGTTAAGTTTTTTAAGTTAAAAAAACATAGGTTGTTTTTTTAAACCTTATGTTCTGTTATTTTTTCTCCTCATAGAAGGTACACCTGGTCTGGCGTTCTGTTAGCTGTGAAATCATCAGGGGAGGCAGATCATCCTCTATTACCATCTAGCATAGAAAGTACTCCTGGGTCAATGTGAGCTTCTGTGCTTTCTGTGTCTCTGCTCTGTCTTCTCTAAGCCCCAGTGGGTGGAGGCAGATGAGCGTTCACACTGAGCCTGGTTCTGGTTCTGCTGGAGGTTCTCCTCCCTGTTAAAGGGGAGTTTTCCTCTCCACTGTCGCTTCATGCATGCTCAGTATGAGGGATTGCTGCAAAGCCATCAACAATGCAGACGACTGTCCACTGTGGCTCTACGCTCTTTCAGGAGGAGTGAATGCTGCTTGGAGAGACTTGATGCAACCTGCTGGGTTTCCTTAGAGAGGAAACTTTCTCACCAACCTGGAGGATCTGATGGAAGCTGACTTTTGCCCGCCAACAAGACTGCCTGCCCCCCCAAGAAAGTCAGGGCACGTAGTAAATTATTAATTATTCACAGTTCATTTTATTAAAATGTGCCTTTCTAAATAGTGCCAGATTGCATCCTGAGCCATTTCTGGACATGAATCCATGGACAGGTACGTGCAGAGCTCAGTTTTACTACCGTGTACGTGGCGTCACCCTATAAACGGCTCGGCGGGGAGAAAACTTCACATCCAGCTGTTTTCTATGTGACACCAGGGTAATACGCTGAGCTGCTCCAAGGCCGTTGCAACATGTGAGCACCTGCGGCGTCACAGCGCCTCTGTGCCGCGCTGACAGGAGAGAAAGGCTCCAGGCACTCAACCAGCTAAGCCAACATGCTAAGCATTCATCCCACTGGCAGAATGTCTGGAAGGGATTTGTCACAAAAAGGCAACAGGTATGCTCGACCATGAAGGTAACGTCCGCGGGGAGTCAGCGCAGCTCACAGGCGGGGAGGCCATGTGGGGTCAAAGCTCACTCTACTCTGCAGAGACTCACCTGGTCCAAGTTCTTCAGTACCTCCTGGCACCAGTAAAGGCCAAAGAGCGGGAGTCTATGGATTTCTACCTGCTTTGCTAAACATGTCTGCATTTGAGGATGGCTGAGCGTCTACTAGCCGTGCATCAGCCGAATCAAAAAGTAGAAAGGAAGAGATGAGGGTATCTTTAAAATATAACCAGGTATAAAAATCCATTATGAAGACAGAAGGTGGACAGATGGATAAAGAAGAGAAAGATCGAGAGAAACAGAAGATGGCTGCTCAGATAAAGCTGCATTCTGGGAGAGTAATGGAAAGTTAAGTTGAAGGAAAAACTTTGCAACCCCCCAATAGTCACTCAGCATTCAGAGTGAGCATAAAACCAAACCAGGAAACAATGAGCTTTAAGTGCTACAGCTGCAGCCAGAGCAGCCGACGCCTGGGATGACCTCTGATGACATCCTGCCACATTCGCCAAGTAGCCTACAGCGCCACCTGCTGTCCACACTAATCACAATGGCTTCTCCACTGAATGATGAGGTTTGCTACAACTTTAATGATTTATTGTTTTTCATGTTCTGCTTCCTCTCCAGATTTCCCCATTTCCTCCTCTTCTCTTGCAGCACAGCCAGCAGACAGGATGCTTCCCTCTCCGTCTCCAGCACTTAGCCCATAACAGCCTCTCCTACAGCGCTGCTAATCTGAGCTGGCCGGGTCTCCTGCTGCTGCGTTAACCTTCCTCCTCACATCACATCCTCCGCTCAGATAAGCTGAGAGGCTGCTTGGTGTCAGTGTGTTAACCTGCCTCAGCCACTTCATCAGGTCATTACACCCTCTGCCATCTACACCACTGACCTTCATCAGTATCATCATTTCATTACCAGGAAGCCTCTCTGCAGGGAGCTATCGCTTCAGAGACTCCCCGATTCCCTCTCCAGAGCGCGAAGGTGTAGGAGGCGTCATAAAAGCAGCCCTGCCTCTGGATTTATGTATTTATTCATCTGCCGGGAAGCTGCATTTTAAAAGGTCAGGCAATTTTCCAGGTCAGTGCCCAGACCCACACAGAGAGAAGGTTTGAGGATGCGAAGGACAGCAGACGTGACAGATGAAGGCTGAAGTGCCGAGTCTGAAGGCGATATTGGCAGGTGGACACACATCGGAGCATGCACACCTCTGCATGTGAGCATGTGCATGAAGCAGTGCTTAAGCGTTGTGCATGTGCTAATGGTGCATGAGGGAAAGTCAGTGTTTGTGTAAATGTTGGTAGCTGTCTGCACACCGGCTGCTGTGGTTAATGAGTTTGAAAGGTCAAACGCCTCTCAGAAAGATTAATGGGCTTCCCTGCTTTACGAGCCGCAGATGGACACGGCTCCAACACGATGATCATTAGCGCCACAGAGGCGAGGCGTCACAAGGACAGCATGCAGCTACAGGACCGGCACAGCGGCTTGAACCGTGTCTGTCACTCAGGTGGACATCACCTTCAGGCAAAACAAGCAGGACATTACGGCTGGAAGCTGCAGGCTTTCACAGTCACAGCTTACAAGGTACAAGCCAAGATAATTCTGTCACACAGGGACTGAGTTTAGCTGGAACATTTTCCCTCTACAGTCAGAGCCACAGTGAGAAAAACCAGCAGGAAACATTCCTGCTTTTCTTTTTTTAAATTAGCTCCAGTAATAAAGTGAAGAACCTCGGTGTTATCTTTGACCAGGACCGGCCATTTAAATCTCAGCTTCACAGATTTCTACATTGATTACATTGTTGCCGACATGAGAAATACCAAGCAGTCCAGTCATGGTGTCACTTTCAGGCTGGATGCTAATTCTTCACTAACCAGCCAGACTGATGATGTGCTGCGCTGATTCTGTCCATCATCAGTCTGGTTTGCTCCATTTGAATCCGTTCAGGGAAACCAGGGACCAGCAGCAGACTTCTCTCAGCTGATTGGGCGAAGTGACACCTAGGGCCCGCCTACCAAAGGTCGTTTTAGCCAATCATGGCATCAAATTAAAATCTAAGCAGCCGCTGCTGTGAGAAACCACAACAGGTGAGCTAGTCGAGGCTTTTCTTGCTGTTGGTGGATTCTGACCAATCAGATGTGAAGCAGCAGCTGCGTCCTCCTGCGCTGCCATGCAGGCGGCGGTTCTGCTGTGGGCTCAGAACCTCTAGGCCCGAACCGTCTTTGGTTCGGAGACAAACGGGGGAAACCGGAGCGGTACAAGAAGGATTCTCGTTAACGCACAAATACGGCGAGAATTCAGCCAGCAGTCAGAAAACCAAGGAGACAAAACTGAAGCTGGCTCCGAGTTCTGCAATCAGGGCCCAGTTGGGTTCAGCTGCTTTCCACTGGCTGCCTATTAAAGACAAACTCCTCAGTCTGATCAGCCCTTCAGCGAAGGTCCTAAAGAAGCCCACAGCCTGCGGGTCTTTAGACGACGGCTGGCCCAAACGGGTTGGTTCTGCACACTTTCCAGGACCTCAGTCGCCTCCTGGACAATAATGGGTCGACTGGAGCGGTCCTTGGTTGAGGCTGAAGGTCTATAAGCAGCAGCTGATAGAGGAGTGACACATTTTAACCTCAGGGTTCTCTTCCTCTGCTCACATTGTTCTCCACGGAACCTCTGAGATTCTCCCCGACTCACAGGAACTGAGAGAATCGAGTCCATGAAAGGTCACCCTGAGGCTAAAGCTGAAAATAAAGATCTGGGTTGAAGTAAGACATTAACTAGAAGAAAAGGTCAGGGAAGCCAAACGCTTGGATGAGACTTGTTCAGCCTGCAGATCAAATCATCAAGTGTCAGTAAATCTGTCCTAAAGAAGCTTTTCCACCATTCAGGGATAAATGAGTCTGATTGTTTCACAGAGGAAAAGCTGTTTCATTAGGCGTTCCATTAATGCACTTCCTGTTTACAGCAGAACCCCCTGAGCGCAGCATCCTGCCAAAATCAAAGCTGCAGCTCCACCAGAAACAAACCGCTCAGCTAAAGCAGAAACCTCAGGATGGAGAAGACTGACAAGAATCCTCCTCACAAACATCAGGGAATGGAAGGAAGACGAGTTTTTATCAGACGCATAGAAAAGTTTCACCGTTTAATTTCTCATTTCTTCCTCCTTATTCAAACTTTCTGCATATAACCTTTGCAGAACCTTTTCAGGACCCCTGGAGATGTTTGTGTGAGGTTCAGGGATGAAAGCACTGAATATGCAACATCAGACGATGACTCCTGATGTCTGGTTCATACGAACAAACCAAATCCACCTTAAAACCTACAGGCCTGTTGACACTGCATAAAGAAAGGTAAAGATTTCCATGAGAAATCCGCTGTGGCTCAGAGTCAAACATCCAGAACTACGTGTGCCTTTCTCTGACAGGATGCACCTCAGAGGGACCTTCATGGACCTCAGAGGGACCTTCATGGACCTCAGAGGGACCTTCATGGACCTCAGAGGGACTTTATGGACCTCAGAGGGACCTTCATGGACCTCAGAGGGACTTTATGGACCTCAGAGGGACCTTCATGGACCTCAGAGGGACCTTCATGGACCTCAGAGGGACCTTCATGCACCTCAGAGGGACCTTCATGCACCTCAGAGGGACCTTCATGGAGCTCAGAGGGACCTTCTAGGCCAACAGCTTCAGACCCCGTAGATTCGCTCAAAGCGAAGCGTAATTCCTGCAGAAACACTAAAAGCTTTTCAGGTGTGACGAGTTTATGGAAGACTGATGTCTTCATTTAGTTAAAGAATCCTGAAAGCTCTGAAAACTAACTGTAAATTAGCCGTATTCATGCTTAGGATTACAGTATGAATTTATACGTGTGGTCAACAAGGCTAGAGTGGTTAAAGTGAAATTCTTTTAGTTTCTCTGAAGCTCAGATCAGAATCAGAATCTTTAATTCTCAGGTTAAAGTCAAAAAACAAGGAATTTCCACTTTGCTATCAATCAAGACATTTTACATGTAAATATTATATGAAACCTTTTTGTTAATATGTTTATATGCAGACCTGGTCGGGTCGGTACCAATCAGCCTGGTCTGGACCTGGTTCCTCTGACTGTTCAGGGTCCATCAGAACCAGCCTGGGGCAGAACCTGTCTCTGTGGCTGGTCTCAGCAAACAGCGCTCTGCAGCGCCACCTGGAGGTGAAAGTCTGACCGGGTCGTGTCCAGGATGTTAGCGGACCTTCTCCTGGTCCTGGACCTGTTCTGGTTCTGGACGGAGGAAGGTCAGCCTGGTGATCCTCTCTGCAGACCTGACTCTTGCAGTTTGGAGCGGTTCTGTTCTGGGGATGATCGTCTCTGCAGGATATAATCTAATCATGAGACAGCTGAGGTTCATGTGTCAGAAGGCAGTCGCTTTAATCCAGACCTGCAGGTTTATCATGCAGCTGAAGTCTTTCACAGATTCTAACATGCAACATGATCAGAGAGCAACGTCTGAGCAACAGAGAACTGAAGCATCCCTTCCTGGCTGGCGTGAAGCTCCGTGGTGACGAGGCGGCTGAAGAAGGACCTTCTCAGCTCCTCCCTCTGGATCTTTCTGATGAGACTTTCAGGTTCTACTCCTCTGCAGGACAGGACTGATAAACGCTGGATTCTGTTGTCCTCCGCCTGCCCAGTTGGTGCAGGTCGGTTAAAGGACTGGATCAGGAGGTTTGGACCAAATGGCTTCCTCTCATGGCTGAAACACCTGGCCAGCCCCCACCTTTCCGTCCTCAGGTGAACACACATAACCTCCTCTCAGGACAGCATCGGACCCTTGGGTGCAGGTGAGATGGTCTCACCTGGACAGATTAAAAGGTTTCAGCGGTCTTGAGCTGACGTCACCGCTGACTGGACCAAACCTACCGCAGAAGAAACATCCCGGTTCCCTCCTCACCGTAGTCACGTCCAGGTCGGCTGCTGATGTTAGAAGCTCCTGTCATCCAGACATTGCTGAATCTAAACGATGATCCTCTGTTGCTCCCCTGATGGTTCCATGCTGATAGGCCCGCTGCGTTGGGTGGCCCTGTCAGCTGACTCTGCCCATCAGGCTAAATAAATCAGTGGCATGCTAGACATGAGGTTTTGAACCAGCAGTCAGTATATAATGTATTCCAGAGCGTTTATTGCGCTGTTAAACCTGCAGTGACTGATGGAACGTGTGGGCAGCCGCTGAGACACAAACCGGTCCTGCCTGTTGTTCCTGGGTGTCTCCTCAGTCCCTTCATTCCTTCACTGCGCTTCCTTTGACCTTCGGCTGCCTTCATCCTCCTCTTATCGCTGCTGAAAATGACTCGTGTCCCGGCGGCCTTGGCAGGAGGACGCTGCTGCGGCGCTGTGGCCGTCCACACATCACTCTGACGGCTGCCGTCTGAGGTCAGAAACATGTGATCCAACACGGGCAGAAGCACCAGAGGCGAGGTCGGCATCGGTCCAGGAAATCCCAGACAGCAGACAGGCAGTCAAGCAGCTACTAAAACATGTGTAACTGAGGGAGAAACGTCCCTGGACAGTTTAAATCAGGTTTCACTGCTTCTCTGACGCCTTCGTCTCTCATTCCCCATCAGATTCTGTTTCATCTGAAGAACAAACTCTGGAAATGTGAACCAAGGCTCCACAAAGCCTACAGACAGGTTAAAGAAGCGACCTTCATAACCCGAGTTCAGGCAACGATCCCAACAGTCTGAGAACGATGGTAGAACTCTTGAAGTTCCTAATGAAGGAGAACCAGACGGCTCAGGGTGTCTGTACTTCCACTGAGTCCGTTAAGATTCTGTTTTCCTGCCGTTTTAACATTTCAAACATCCCATGCTTTTCTTCTGGAAACCTCTGAGCAGCAGATTCTTCAAAGATCTTCATCCAGGTTCAGATCCTCAGAAGTCAGAATAAACGTTTCACCACAGAAACATTCACAGTCCAACAAAGAAGGCAGAAAATGATACCGTACAGAGTCATAAATATGGAGATTTCTGCAAAACTCCTCTTCTGCCGTCACTGATGTCTGATTGTTGTCCTGCAGCCAATCACACCTTAGAGTCTGAATCTAAAAGCTGAATGCTGGACTTTCATTGTTTTTATCAATCTGGTTTTATTTCATTTTCCTCACATTTCCAGATTAATCCTCAAGACTTGAAAGCTGATTTTAAAATGAAGAACTAATTTCTCATTAGAGTCCAGCAGACATTTACGGTCTTTTTACCACCATAAAGATCCAGAGAAAGCAGCTGGAGAAGTCTGAGGCTTCTCGGGGTCCGCTGTAAGTCGGAGAGGCAGAAGAGACTCCGTCAGCATCTACAACACCAGCAGTTCATTTCCCTGTAGCATTAGGAGAGTATTCCCAGTCAGAATAAGATCTGAGGCTCCTGGTGTTTAACCTCAGCAGCATCTGCTCTCCTCTGATCCATGTAGCCGCACAGGTGAACACCTGAGAACCACCTCCACCTTTAAAGTGGTCCTTTTACTTTGGACTTGTATTTCTCAGAGAATGGATCTATTTTATTCTGTACAGATCTTAGCTGGATAGCATGAAACCTTCTGTTCTTTGCAGGGAGAGCAGGAACCCTGACAGACGACTCCTCTGCAGCCTGAACCTATAAAGACCTTCATCCGTCAGACCTTCCGTCACACAGCCAAGCTCTGGGTACCGTCAGAGTTTTACGACGATGAGCTCACAGAGAGCGCCGGGTACGAGTCCTTTAGCAGAATTACCTCAGACTAAACGCCAATAAACACAGTTTTCTGCTTTCATTTGATTTTACATGAATTAACTGAATTTATGAATCCATTCAAAGCGCTTTACAGCCGCACACCTACAGCTATAGGCTGAGCAAAGTAAGTGCTTTGCCCAGGGGCACATCAACAAATAACAGGGCAAGCTGGAATCAAACCTACAAGGTGACTCCTCTACCCGCTGAGCCACACATACATGTTCTTCTGTTCCACAGATGAATCCTCCTCAGAGCCTCACAGTGGAACTGCTTTGGCTTCTGCACATTTTCCTCATTTCAGGCGACATCGGAGCCAGACGGCTGATTTCTGTAGTTAAACCAGATCGTCTTGATGGTTCTGCGTTCTCCCTGCTGCTAATGTTCCTAACAGCTTTATATTCAGTAAATGTGGGAGCAGCAGGGAGCAAAACCCTCTGGAAACATCTTCTGACTTCACGTCAGAGTAAACAGAGACTAAACCAGAAGGATCTGAGTCAGGGGAAAGAGAATTTAACCTGAGCTGACAAACAATGAGACAAAATCCAAGCCGCAGCTGAAAAACTGCAAACCTGCTCCCATTTCAGTCCAGAGTCCTGCGATATGAGGACAGATCAGCTGCTGCATCAGTTTTAAAGCAGGATGCTGAAATGCTTCAGGTCATTTCTCTGGATCTGCGTGAAAATCCACGACAAAGTTCCTTCAGACCCTTTTCTCCATAACTGGCCTTTCTGTGCTTGTTGTGTTTGGATAAAACGAGAAAACCTGCAGAGTTCCTCTTCAAGCTCAGAACATCCTGAGCATCCAGGAAGGCCAACAGGTTCTGTGACCCGACCGTCGCTCGGCCTGCTGCAGCGGGGAGGGATGCGATGGGGGGGCGGGGGGGGGGGGGAGGGGAGTAACGGGGGAGTAAATTAGATCCCAATGAGATGTCAAGGTGTGTTAGCGCTGAGGTGTGGGGAACGAGGAGAGAGACCTGAGCCCCCCCGCCTGGACCGGTGCTGTGTGCTAAGTCAGCTCTGAGGCAGGTGGAGGAGGAAGGAGAAGGGGAGAGGAGAGGAGAGGAGGAACAAAGGAAAGGAGGAGGAGAACATGGAGAGGAGAGGGTTTGTGGAGCGGCTGATTAAGCAGCCAAATAAACACCATGACTTATTTTATTAACGGAGCCTCCTTCCAGCACAAAGTCCTGCTGACTGTGGAGCTGCTCGCAGACAACAGAACCCTCCAAGACGGCCTCCGTTAATGTGGCTATAATGGGGGGGTCTGAAACAGGAAAGGAGCCGCTGCCAACAGAAGCACTTTGCTTTCACAGCAATTAATCGCTGTCACAACATCAATTAAACAAAAGCTAGCATCCAAATCCGACTGCCTGGCATCCCAGGGAGCGGAATCAATCTGGCAGCGAGTCCATGAGCTGCGTCCAGGATTGTGGAGTAGAACTGTGTTCATTGTGTCTGCAAACACTGAGCAGCATGAGAGCAGCAGCACCAGGAGCCAACGCTGAGTCTGAGCTGCAGCAGCATCAGGACCAAAGACTGGAAGGTGTGAGTGTGGAAAATCCACTCAGCTACCCTGAGCCCAGCATCCTCCTCTTCCTCAGGGCCGAATGATGCACATCCTGCAGCTGCTTCTGAGCTCCAGGAATCTGTGACCCTGCAGGTCCCTCTCAGCAGACCAGGGCTAGTTAGTCCTCAGCCTGCCTCTGCCGGAAATCTGCTGCCTGCATCAGAGCGGTTCTGCTGGGAGACAAAGACCGGATCTGTCCCGCTGACAGAACCGCTCAGCGCGCGGACCTCAGAGACGCACCTGAGCAAAGTCCCATCTCTGAGCAGCTCCCAGCAACACTTTCTGTTCCTCTGAACCGAACCTTTCAACTTCACCATCCAATCCCGTGAATTTAGTTCTACACAGAGCAGAAGCAGAACCGAGCCCATGTTGGTCGGAACCTTCAGATTTATCAAGCAGTAAAAGCAGCAGCAGCACCGGACCGGAGCCAAACTCCGCTCCGAGCTGCGCGCCGCGGAGCGCGGACCTACCTTCTTCTCCTCGGCAGACTTGGACCCGGCGCAGGAATAAAATCCACAGCAGCACATTGACAATACTACAGAGATCCATGTTTGCGGGGCCCAGTCTGCGGGGTTCTGCTCATTTCTGTCCGCCTGTCGACGCTCCGCTGCAGAGACGCACCGTCTCAGAGTGCGCTGCGCAGCCACCGTCTGGATGACGGAGCGGCCAGCGCAGCGATACTTGTCTGCTCGGGGGCGGGGTCTGGGGCGGTGACTGGCGTCAGGGTGAGCCAATCAGTGAAAGCGTGGGGCCGAGGGCATGCGAGGGTCGACCAATCAGAGAGCGACGACCTGAAACGCGCACACCTGGTGTTCCAGAGAGTCAGATGGAGAGCAGCTTGTTCTAAAATGTCTGTCCTCACAGGAGGTGAGGTGAGCTCAGAGCTGGAGCTTCACTGCTGACATCATGACGGCTGCTCCACGCCACTAAATCCTGATGGAGGCCTTTAGGGGCTTTCCTCCAGCCAGTCTGGCTTCTGAAGCTGATCCATCACCAGCTCCCTGCTTTCATTCCTGCTTCTCAAGCTGAACTTCTAGTCCTCCCTTTGATTCACTAAAACTTTTCCATAATTTCTCTGCTCAGCTGCAGAAACTCAGTTTAGTCCTGAACTCACCAACAAGCTTTCAGCTCATTTCCTTCAGCAGATGACAGGTTCTGTTTAAATCCACAGCTGACAAATGGGAGGTTTGGATTTCAGGCAGCAGAACGCAAATAATTCATTCTCTTTATAATTCACAAATGGAGCTAAGATGAATTGTAAGAGAAATGCTTTTTTCTGTCTTCAGGGACGGCATCGATCCATCGCTGTTCAGGGAGCAGAGACATGTCTGCAGTTTTCTCCTCTGCTGCTGCGGTTCCGTCTCAGTCTGTCAGGAAACAAGATGTATTAGAACAGCAAATGTTGTTTCAGGGCTTTGCGTCAGTGCATCAAAACTACCGATCTCTAGAGTGTGTCCACAAAGACAGTGAAGCCCACAAACATCATTGCTGACACAGGGATCAGAATACCAAGCAGGTTCTCAGTGAGAGGACAGGTGAGAACTCTGCTCTCTCAGAACACGTCTGCTCCAGCTTTAGTTTGTTCATCTTCTTGCTTTTTACTCCTAAAATGAGATTGCAGAATAAAGACATTTCTAAAGGAAAGACAGCGTGTGTAAATCTCCCCTTCATGGGTCCTTTTGGTCTGTGGGGTTCTGTCAGTTCTGCTTTTAGTGGAGAACGTCTGTTTATACATCACCTTTACCAGACGTGCCCTGGTAAATACTACAAAGTCTTCAGCTGCTTTCTGAATGACTTCAGAGTCTCTAAATGACGCAGGAACCAACAGCCTGGAGGGATCCATCCCCTCCATGTCTATAACCAGTTGCTGGCAGTGGATCAATGGCTTTGCAGCAATCCCTCATACTGAGCATGCATGAAGCGACAGTGGAGAGGTAAACTCCACTTTAACAAGGAGAAGAACCTCCAGCAGAACCAGAACCAGGCTCAGTGTGAACGTTATAGTCTCTGCAGTGCAAGTGCAATAATCCAAGCGCTCTTTACTGTGCAGATATTTTATATGGAAAGGAAACATATTCCAGGACATTGTAACTTTTCTTATGCTCTATTGTACTATATACACTCTCTTTATATTATATTGCCTGTTGTATTTTATCCTTAATGACATCTTGCTTTAACTCTGCCCTTTGTACTCTATGTTAGCTACTGGAAGCAGAATTTCCCTGAAGGAGTAATCCCAAGGGATAAATAAAGTTCAGTCTAAATCTTCATCTGCCTCTGGAACTTGAACCAGCCGGTAGAGTAGTGAACGGTAACCATAAAACAATCCATGGACTTCAGTGACATCATGCATTTCATAGTCAGACAGGAAAGGTTATGATCTGTGATCATCAACCATTACCAGAACATAGCCATAGCCCCAACTGAAACCTGATTCATACGTTAGCCTCAGCCCAAAAGAAAGTGGGGAGCATCAAAAGGTCCTGACTTCACATCAAACCCTTGTTGGTCAAGCTGAGGGTCTTCAGGGAAGCTTCTGCTGAAGATGTAGATCTTGTTTCTATGAAATCTTTGGTTATTTTCCAAAGGTGCTGCAGCCGCTGGACTCAAACGGCTCTGAAGGAAGGAGTCCTCAGGTGGAGTTCCTTCACCTTTCAGACGGAGCAGACGTGCTCCCAGCAGAACCTGCTCCTGGTCTTATGCTGCAGTGTGCAGCTCTGATTTGGCATTATGGATCAGAACCATGATGACATGGACTAAAACAGAGCTAACAAAGGTTCAGCATCACTTTTCTAGCATCAGAGTCTCTCTGAGCTGGAAGGTGATGTCCAGAGAGCACCTGAGAGGACATGCTTCTCCAGCTGGGGCTGCAGAAATGAAACAGAAACATGTCAGATGTTCTTCAGCTGTCTTTTCTGTCACTTTTTCTACCTTTTCAGAGCTCAGGTCATGCTCCTTTTCTCTTCATGTTTGCCAACATATGTCCAGTTGTTGGCAAAACATCTGGCTGCTTCGCTCTGCAGCATCTTCTGCTTCGTAGGAAGTTTTCTTGAGCTTTTGCTCAGGATTCCTGAAAGCAGACACGGAGGAAGGATAGCAGGGAGTCAGTGAGCAGAATGAACAATCAGCAGCCGTGTCTTCACTATGTTCAGGTTCAGTTCCTCTGCAGCCCCCCCCCCTCCTGGTTCTGAGAGGGCCAGAGTAACCCTCCGACTCCCTCGGGGACCCAGAGCGAGTTCTGGAGGAGCCAGCAGCTGTTTTGGGTCCCACATGTGTCGCAGCATCATGATCTTATTCCCTGAGGAAATCTAGCAAATGCCTCGGAGTGAGAGGCGTTAATGTGTCTCTGTACAAGCACTACAGCACATGGTGTGTTGGGGAGCACTTTTGGAGCTTCCCCTTTAAGACGTGATTAGCTGCCAGACATTAATTAATCACATCAGCAGCTCCTAATGAAATCAGATTCCAGATGCACTTCAACAATGTAGCGGCTTTATTTTTATTGCCTTCATTAGTATTTCTGTAACAAGCTGCTGGTGATTTGTTCCAGGATTTATTGCAATCATCCTTTTCTTCTATTAATGCAATCAGAAGATCGTTTCCACATGTGGCTGGACTGCAGATCAGATCAGAGCAGCAGGAAGTCACGTTCAGCCCTGCTAAAAAGAAAGTACACCCCACTTCTGTGCCTTTAACAGGTAAGCAATCTGCTCTTCAGCAGGGTGGGAAATAGCTGGTGAGTGGTGGCCTGGTGACAGTAAAGATGATTATTATTAGTAGTTTTTAGTCTGACCTCCAGAGCACAAAACTTGACAAAAGATTTTAGGTTCTTCTAAAAATGGAAGGGGTGAACTTTCTTCTGACTGCACTTCCTGCAGGAAGGTGAGCAGCTTTAGGAGGAGAGCTTCAGGTCTTCTTCTCCATCTGCTCCTGCTAACTCAGCCTCAGAGTCCTGAAGTAAATCTGGAAGGTCATCAGGAACGTTTTCTCCTCCATGGAGCCTCCCTGCAGACTCTGGTCACCGCGGCTGAGCGGAGCAGCCCAGGGGAGGACGCTGTCAGCGCATAACCAGTCCTCGCCTTGTAATTAGTTTCAGGTACCAGACTTTGCAGTGTCATCATAACTGGGGATAGTACCGGATCAGGACACGGCGCTGTCTCAGAGGAGGAGGAAATAACCAAATGAAAGTGAAAAGAGCAGGAGACGAACTGGAGGAAGGGTTCAGGTTCGGTTGAAGCTCTTCTGCTCTCCTCAGACCTGAGCTTTCAGCTTTCCCTCACATTCAGCACAGATGCTGATTCTCAACAGAAGAAGCGAAGCATTGAAGGAGTCACTATCAGTAGAAGATGTGGAGGTAAAGTCGTGTGGACGAGTCCCTGTGAGCCAGAAACAGGAGACAGCTGCTGGACTCAGCTCACAGACAGCCGACACATCTCAGACTGACGTCCAGGAAACGAGGCCTGGTGCTGAGGAGCGACCGGCTCTTCAGGCTGCTGATGAGGAAGGAGTTCCTCTTCCAGACGCTCGACACAGAGAGGTGGGAAAGAAACTCCTGAAGTAAACAGAGGATGAGAGACGAGAGAGAGGAGGTGGAAAGGAGGCCAGGCCAGCTGGCCTGCAGCCATGTGGCAGTTTGCAGATAAGACTGGGGACTGAGTAATCAGGAGAATATGGTGAGATGCGCGGCCCTCCGACGTGTTGCTGCATCTGACGTGTGGCCCGGTTTCTCCTCCACAGCGGGTCCAATCCGAGCCGAGTCTCTGCAGGAAGTCCTCCTGATAACCTTCCTCCAAAGGACTGTTGCTGCAGCCGTCGCTGCGTCCGTCGGGAGTTGAAACATCCGCTCAGATAGCAGCGTCCGGTCTGTGCAGCTCAGGGCTCTGCTGTGGCCCATCCGTTCATATGTAGATCTGGGCGAGTTTCATCACAGCCTGCAGGTTCTCTGTGCAGCTGATGGCAGATTAAGGAACGCCACTGTTTCCAATTTTTAGAGCCGACTTCATACGGCCTGAAAACCAAACAACTGACACCACTTTGCTTTTTCTGCACCTTTATTTCCTTTACATGTGGTACGCCCTCTTTGCTGCATCTGCTTCAATCTGCTCATCATTTTCACTTCTTTATTTTTTAGTTAAACTCTTTTGCTTCATTGTTCTCTCAGGTTTATCGCTTTGATCTCTGATTCATCTCCTATAATTGAACAGTACCAGTAGTTCTGCTGTTTGTCCACTGTCTGGGGTTGGGGGGGGTTGATGGCTGACTTTTAGATGTTCTTGTGGGCAGATCCCAGCATGTCCAGGCGAATGGTCCTTTGTTCCTCCTCTTGTTCTCCTCAGGGCTTCAGGCTCCCTCCTTTATTGGGTCTCCTGGACATTCATGATGGCAGGAGTTCCCAACAAGGACATTGGTGGCTCACCTGGTCAGGTGGTGGAGGATTTTATTATGTGATGGTATGACTCTAAGAAAAATGTCAATAAAACCAGAGACTTTTGTTTGTATTTTAGAAAGAAGTCCAGCTCAGCATCCTTAGTTACCATTTAAGGGGAACCAGCAGCGTTCAGCACTGGGGGGGGAGGGGGGGGGGGATGAGAGACTGAAGTTCAGAGAAAATACTGATGAGCTCAGCAGAAAGAGCTACCTAAAGATTGAACTTCCTCTGCAAACTAGATCAGTTTGGATTGTTGCTGATCTGTTACTCATTTTCTATCACCAAATCAGCACCCCCACAGTAGGAGGCAAAAACACAACCGAACCAATAACAGGAGTGGCTGGCAAATGCATCGGTACCAAGAGACCCGATTTATTCAAACATTTTCCTCAGTCCAACCATCTGCTAGCCTAAAGCAAAGACCAGCAGATGGAAAAGCCTTTTCAGCTAAATCTAAAATGTCATTAGTCATTTTTTACCGATTCACTTCAATAGGTGGAAAAGAGAAAACAGATGATATGTGGAATTATATCAGCTTACCTAATAAAACCTACTGATGCTGTTTATACACTGACGTGTCCATCAGAGAACATGAAGCTAGGAGCTGCACCGGTCCCACCTTCAGCGCCGAGTCTTCATAAGTGCAGCGATGCCTGCAGCTCCAGACCGCATCAGCAGTCCTGCATGGGCTCACTTTTCCACCTGGAGGACCAAAGGTGGAAAACAGGAAGGTGAGAACAATCTACTGAGCTGAATTTGAGGGAAATAAAGAGAGAAAGGAAGAAGAGAGGAAGAAGAGAGGAAGCAGCGCTGAGAGTGAAAAATGTGTTGGTTTGTCTGCAGCGGCTGAACGTCTCAGGAGACTGCGATAGGAATTCATCACAGGAGACAAGTGATATTGCAGTGGTATCCCTCTTTCTTTAGGACGGATCAATGCGTGTGTTTGGAGCCGGCCTGCTTTTCTGACAGAAGAGCGTATTAAATGTTTTCACACGTTAAATCTCATCAGCGATCCTAGCGGAAGGATTTAACCCTTCAGAAGGATGGAACAGGTGCAGGTGGGTCTGTCATTTATCAGGTTCCAGATCTACTGAAGGTTCAGCGACCCGCCTGCAGCTTTCACTCAGACATCCCAGATGAAGCAGAGACGGGACAGAGCTGCTGTTCATCAGGGAGACAGTCTCCCTGTGCATGCAAGCTGCTCACTATACCAACTTATGACATCATCTACACCGCTTTATTATTGGGTCTTTTTCAATTTGGTCATCTACCTTTCACCAGATGATACTAATAATAATAAACTTCATTTATAAAGTGCTTTCAAAGTGCTGAACAGTAGAGCACAAAAACAATAAAACAAGGGATAAAGCGATATAATTTAATAACAGATCAAATCAAGAAAGAAACTCCAAAGAAAACCTTATTATTATTATTAATATTTGATAGGGACAGAGCAAAAAAACTAACAGCTGCCAGTCAATGTGCTCAGCTACGCCGCTGTTTTGATCCCAGGCGTCCTCAGAGGATGGATGAGGGGACGCTCCGATGTTTTCAGGGTCAGCAAGGAGAAAGAAGGATGCAGGAAAGGAGCAAGTGATCCCTCTGCAGCAGATGGAGGTCTGCAGCAGGGGTCGGACAATTTTCATCCTGTTTACCGTCTGCTGCTGGATGATGACTTCAAACTGCAGGAAGATTGGATGCTGAAAGAAGAGAATATGAATATATTGGTTGGAGCCTGCAGATAATGTTGGTCCTAGAGGTCCACTCAGAGTAAAAGCCAATCTTGTATCAGTATTGTGCACAGATTGAGCTGAAGTGTTCATCTTCCTAACTGCTCTCTGCTCTCAGACAAAGAATCAGTTCAGGTGGATTACAGCTGATAGCGTCTGGAAAACCAAACCATCTGAGCACGGGTTCTGATGGAAACCAGAAATACCTTCTGGCTGAAAGACCTGCTGCCATCTGCCACCAATGTTTCATCTGAGATAGGAGCCAGAAGTTCAGTCAGCAAAATAGTTGCAGGGAAGAAGTTTGACTTTTCTGTCAAGGTTCCTCATGGCTTTGATGTGGAACCAGCAGAAACAGATCAGGAGATGGAGTGGTGGCTGTTGCCACAGTAAACTATGTTAATGTACATAAATCAGCTTCATAAAGTGTATGAATGACATAGGAAGAATAATTTACCTTCCCACTGATCTCCAATGTCACAGAGCGCTCTGATTATTTCTCAGCTAAAGATTTATTTAGCATCAATCAAAATTAATTACACTTCTACCAAGGATTAAAAGCACTGGGAACATTATGATGTCTGATTTTTTATTGTTAATCTCACGGAGGTTGAATTCCTGATGATTTGATCAAATAACAAGAAAAGCAAATAAAGCCCAGAGGGGTGCTGAAACAATTTCCACCTGGAATTGTACTTTGTCCTGAAAATAGACAAAGTACAGTTCCACAGCTAAAGTGTAAATGCAAACCTTTGGTATCTGTGTGAAGGTAAGGCATTAAGCAATGCTTACCAGTGGAACCACTATCTATCTAGTATAGGCAACTGAACAGAAGAAATACAGTTTTTTTGCCTTGTAATTCAACACAAAAACTGCAAAAAAAAAAAAAAAACGTTTTGAAAGTATAGAAGCCTCAGGTTTTATAGATTCCCATCTTTGCTAGAACTACAGCAAATCTAGACTAAATCAGCTGAATCAGACAAAAGTGCCAAAACTGTGCCAAGTGTGTCTTTCACTTCATATTATGGAATCTGGTCAAATACAAGTGTTGATTTCCTTGTAGGACTCCTCCTGCACACAGCAAAGCCTTCAGTCATGAGATTTAGCCTGTTTCATCAATAGTTACCACTCTGCACAGCATAATCATAATAAGATAAAGAGAAAATGGGCTAATTGTGTCCTTTTGCTCCATAACTTCATCCAAAGCTTCTGAAGCCGTCAGTTTCCTCTTCTGCTCCACCATCAGAGACGCTCAGAGAAAGAAAAAACAGCGTTCCACTTGTAGCACAGTAACAGGAAACACATGATCAGTCTGACTAGTGAGAGCCGAGCACAGACACCAGGGGAAGCAACATGCAGGCAGCGAGACAAGGCGTCCTGGCAGGGAGAGGTCACAGAGTCTCAGGTGGAAGGACTTGCTGTTAATTAGTGGCAGCAGGTGACGCTGATCATGGAGAGTAGGTGGTGGCTGAGATGGGCATCTGAAAGGGAAGCGTCCATCAGTCCTAATTCAACCAAACCACCACAGAGCTGTTGCTCCAGTAGCAGATCCCACCCACAGGTCAGAGTAAAGTTCTGACAGTTCTTTACATAAAATGCTGATTTGTTTGTGTGAGGAGGACAAGCTGGGGGGATGACCTTGGATGATGTTTATGGAGGGCTTGGAGTGGGTCTGCAGGACGAGGAGGACGTGTTCTCAGACCAGACATCCTCAGGACTCCTAGGTTCTCCAGGGTAGATCTGAGGAAACGTCGAGGACAGAACACTACTGTATATCTGGTGGACTAAAGGCAAACTGTATATTTGCCTTTAGTCCACCACTACAGCCATCAGGTGTCGAGTGGAGTTCACAGAACTACTGAAGCCGGGCAGGCGGTGAGAAGATCAGCCTCCTGACCATGATGCCTCTGGACAGAAGCATCAGTAAGCTAAAGAAAAAGCTGCTGACATTAAGCAGACAGCTGCCTCTCTGTCAGATCAGAAGAGCCTTCACCTCCTCCAGACGATGACGTCCTCTGGGACTACAGAACCATTTGCATAATTGATCAGAAGGAAAGTCTGCAAACAAAGGAGATGAGCAAACAGGCTGTCCTGGTGAAAAGGTAGCTGTCACTGACATTCCTCAGGTGTGATCTAAGGTGACTGAAGCAGACAGTAGATCTACGCAGATGGAGACGCAGAGGAACCAGAGCCTCAGTGTGTGAACGTAAAGCTGTTCGTCAAACTCCGGCTGAACTTTCTGTGTCCTCTTTTATGTTTAAAAAGTAAAGCTATAACTCTAAAGCTCTGTTTTTGAGAATATTTTGTGAAGCATCACAGTCTAGTAGTCTGTCCCTTCTCTGCACCCGTCCAAATCATCTCAGCCTGCTCTGTCTCTTTATGTCCAACCTGAGCTGTCTTCTGATATAAACGTTACTAACCCTCTCCAGGTTGGTCCCTCATGATGAAAAGCTCCCTCTATCTTTCTCATCTCTGTACCATCCTGCAGACGTCCTCTTTGTCTCTGCAGCTCTCCTTCTAACCCAGACCACCTGTCCACCATCCTCCTCTTCTATGTGCTCTGCCTGCTGCACTGGATGGTTGACCCCAGGTACTCACACTCCTGCAGCTTCACTGTTCCTCCTGACTCATTCTCACATATGGATTCTTGGGTTTCATCATTGCCTACAGAACAGACCTCCACCAGCCTCTCCTCCATCTCTCTACTCCCACTGCAGACCACAGTATCATCTGCAAACATCATAATCCATGGGGGTACCTGGCTGACCCCGACCTGCCAACCCATCATCACGACTGCAGACATTCATACAGAACCTTAAAATATAAGCCAGCTGCTCAAAGTGCTTTACACACCCTATAAAAGCTTATAGTAAAAAAAATGTATAAAAAACCCAAAACAAGCAAAAACACAATAGAATAAGTGAAATAAAAAGCAGATAAAAACAACACTAACAGGTGAAATTCTGCTCAGTTTAAAATTTCCATCTACATATAAACAGTTTGGGGGAAAAATCATAAAAACTATGTTCTTAATACTATTTGCAACATGAAGCATCCCCTGGTGCACAGCATGTAGACTGTGTAGAGTAATATCTGCTCCCATATGGCTATCATTATAAGAAAAGTTAATGTGTGATTATTAAGCAGCGCTAAGAGCAGAAGTCAGTTTAGCTTGTGAAGCAGAACCTCTCCTGTGAGCAGGAGCTCCTAACTCAAACAGGATGGGGACGGCACAAACACCCACAGACGCCCTGCTGACACTTTATTTACAGCACTTTGTTTAATTATGGCTCAGAGGAACACATTCCATTCTGTTAGTTAGCAGCAGAAACAACAAGAACCCGACAGAGAACAAAGACTCCTGTCAGACAGCAGCCCACGCTGAAGCAGCTTCTGCTGCTCTTCAGTCCAGGTGTTGTGTGTCTGCAGGTATGTGCATCTATGTCCTGCTGCTGAACAGAGGCAGGGGGCTACAGGGGCTGACCCCTCCTCCATCAGACCGTGTTTAGATGCTCTGCAGACAGAAATACAGCGGAGCTCCAGCCCAGCAGAGCTGCTGCTTTCCCCCTGGAGCTTAAATGTTCAAACACAGCAGAGTAAACAGTGACATGGTCCTTATCTCGCCACCCACCCCTGCTGCACATCATTATTATGGAAATGAATCAAAAGCAGCTCTTTGCTGAGCGGCTGATTGTTTCATGAGGGGTGCTGTCCCTCACTTTAGGAATATAAACCCCTGTAATTATGCTCTGGAGGCATTGTACGCGCAGGAATATCTACAAACACAGAGATTTGGAGCTGATTGCCTTCAATCACAGAGCTCTGCTGGTGCAGCTCTAATTATGGCTGCATTGTGCAGAATGTTGCTACCAGAGGCCTGAGAGGCGGAACCGAACAGACCCGACAGGACTGTTCTGGCTGGTACCAGTCAGTAGAAACACCACAGCCTGGATCCAGTTATTGTTAAAGCAACATTTCCTTTACATGTGAAGCACAAGGCAGTGCACTGTGACCTTAGTGATGGTGAATCCCCAGAAGAATACTGTGCAGGTCAGTCCTCCCCCACACAGCGCTGGGCTCACATGATTTCTATTATTTTAAAGAGCTTTCCTAAAATGTCGTCACTAAGTTCTGTAGGATTCTTTGTGAATACGGGCACAGCCTCCTGTCAGAGACTGCAGGAACCAGCAGAGGTTCTCTGTTAGGAACATGTGCAGCAATCAGAGCTCTGATGGATGGTGGAGCTTGATTCAGGCGTGTTGGATCAGGAACACGTCTAAATGTTGTAGGACCACTGGTTTAAACTTCACCTTAACTGGATTTTCTCTGCTTCATGTCTCTGCATCTCTCCCTCTCTCCACTTTATATCCAACATAGATGTTCAGCCTCACTGTTGGCCTAATTGTCTTATTTATATGAACATTATACTTTATACTGTGGCCCTGTGGTCAAAGTGGAAGTTGTTCAGTGAAAGCGTGAACACGTCTTAACCAGGTTACTGTCGTCCGTACAGGCTGCTGTGCTTTATTTTAGATTCTACAACACAACGTGTCCAAATATCCTCTGGTCCGTCTCGTGTCTCTGCAGATCATTTAACTAATCATGGTGTTCTGGTCCCGGTCCAGTCCTGATCCGACCCACACAGCGACGGCTGCAGAAGATGCTCCCCAGTCTCACCCGCTGCTGCAGAAGCTGGAGATCCATGGTCAGGCTGGCTGAGCTTCTGGTGGAGGACAACGCTGAAGGCTGAGCTGAACTCCACTAACAGGATCCGGCTTTATTCCCCAGATAGTCGACATTCATGCATTTATATTTTAAATAATTTCATCAGTTTATCACAAGAGCAGCTGCTTTTATTTATTAATTCTTGACTTTTGATGTTTTCTCAAAGTTTTATTGATCAATCTCTTCCAGAAACATTACCTAGAAAATGTCACCACGGTAACACAGGGTGACAATAAAGACTCTTTCAATTACCCCCCCCCCCCCCCCACCAAAAAAAAAGCAGGTGATTTAAACGACTTAGGCAAGTGTAGAATACACCAGTGGGATGGAAAGTCACAGAAAAGATGGCGGTCTCATTTTATTGAGAACATGAACCAAACTACAGGAACAGACACCAGACGGCTGGTCATGGTGACCAGGAGGATTGATGCTGAGGAGCTGAATGCTGCCATCAGGTACAGGTGAGAACTGAGGAGAGGATGGCAATTACCTGACAGAGCAACCCCCCCCCCCCATAAGGCCTCCAGAGCAAGTCCATCTGTTCCTTAAAGGAGAAGTGTGGTCAGAATGACCAAACCCATCCAGCTCTCCCGTTAATATTTTAATACGGTGCTAAAATATCTAACCTTCCCCATTAGACTTCGGTAACTGCAGGGACCCCCCCCCTCCTCCTCCTCCTCATTGAGAGCTGACGGACACAGACCCCCAGCCTGACGGAGGCTACGCCGTGTCTGCAGTGAGTCAGGCTTGTAATGTGATTTGTCAGTCGCTCTGATGTGATTAGTGGGCAGGCTGTGGTCGCTGCGTCAGGTAAAATGGTGGCCTCTGATTGGACAAGCCCAGCAATAAAGTCCAATCAGTGGTCAGAGAGCAGATCTCAGCCAGGTATCAGGGGATAGAAGGGCCGTTTGCTGCAGTGTGACCAGATGAATTAAATGAGATCAGTATCACAATCTGTGTTCATGTGCTGCTTCCTCCTGTGAGAAATCTCCGTTAGAGTTAGAGGCGACCAGCTCTGAGCTCTGAAACCTGCTGCCAGAAGGTTCAGCAAACGTTTAAACTGACTGCATACTACATGCAACAGACGTCACCGTGAGAGGAAGGACGTCTGAAGGCTGGAGAGGCAAAAAGAAGGTGGAAGAATGTGGAAGCTGTAGGCGGAGAAGCAACCCAACCAAGACAGGAACGAGTGGGAACCAAAGCAGAAAACCAAGGCTGTGTATATGATCTGGACCGATTTAAGAGAAATGTGCAAAACTACAACCGTTAGGGCTGGTTGTCGGTGAAAATCCTTTTAAACCAGACACCGTTGGTTTTCTGCCAGAATACCAAAGATCAGTCAGCATGGATTGAAAAACAAAAGCCTTGAAGGTGTTGCTGATCTTCGTCCTGCTGACCACAGACAGCTGACCGAGCAGACGCTTAGCTTAGCCTCACACCTCACCGTCATTCTGCTGCAACTGAGCAACATTTCCATGTGAGCATCTGAAGAAAAAATCTGGTTAGATCCAGTCTAACTTTATCAAGATAACTCTAAGTTAGCAATGGTCTCGTTTGCAGGCGTAGGTGGTTATTAATGTTCTATCTAAGGATAAGAACAGATAATGTTCTATCTAAGGATAAGAACATTTTAGTCTGAGTTGCTTTTAACAGCTGTTTCAACTTTACAGACATACAACTGCAAAATACAAGATCTAAGATTAACACTTAGAGAACGTAGAGAACATGGACCCGGTTCTGAAGTCCTCACTGAGACTAAGAACGTAGAGAACATGGACCCGGTTCTGAAGTCCTTCCACTAAGACTAAGAACGTAGAGAACATGGGCCCGGTTCTGAAGTCCTCACTAAGACTAAGAACGTAGAGAACATGGACCCGGTTCTGAAGTCCTTCCACTAAGACTAAGAACGTAGAGAACATGGACCCGGTTCTGAAGTCCTCACTGAGACTAAGAACGTAGAGAACATGGACCCGGTTCTGAAGTCCTTCCACTAAGACTAAGAACGTAGAGAACATGGACCCGGTTCTGAAGTCCTCACTGAGACTAAGAACGTAGAGAACATGGACCCGGTTCTGAAGTCCTCACTAAGACTAAGAACGTAGAGAACATGGACCCGGTTCTGAATTAGCACCTAAATACATCACAGACTTGTTATCACGGCATCAACTTTCCAGACCACTCAGGTCTCCTGGCTCCAGCCTGCTCTGCAGAACCAGAACCAGAACCAGACATGGAGAAGCAGCATTTAGTTCCTATGCTCCACTGATCTGGAACAAACAGGTTCTTGAATGGATCGTAGTTTCCTGTATGTTAGTTCTCGTCTGGTGATGGAATTTCCAGAGTTCTCCTGATGGAGGGAAAGAGGAAACTAGACGCTGCGGTGAAGCGAGCTGTTCTGCAGTTAGAACCTGAGAAAATAAGTTTCTATGAACAGTGGAGAGAGATCTGCAGTCAGAGGCCGCCCACGAAGCAGTTCCTACCTGGAAGACGGCAGAGTCGTGGTAGGAGAGACTCTGTGGAGAGTTCTGAACTTTTAGAACTATTCTGGTGAGTTAGCTTAGCTCAATTAGCGCTGTCGGTTTGGTTCAGTGCTAGAGGAAAAAATCAGTGAAATCAATGAGCTAACTGGTTAAATTGCAAACTTATATTTTATTTTAAAACCAAGGACATTAGGTAAGAAGACATTTAAGAAGAATGAGAGTCTGATGTTCTGCATGCTTGAGAGCAGACTGTTGTGTTTAGGGCTGATTCTGTCTGTGCCGTGTGAAGAACTGCGTCGTTATGCAGGACTTCATCGCTGTGGAGGCCGTGTGCATGTCAGGACGTAGACACCATGATGAGTGCGTACCAGGAGGGCGGTAGGAAAAAAGCCAAAAGGAAATCCACCTGAGAGCCACTTTATGCATTATTTTACTACTTTCTACCTACGACTCAGGTTGGTTTTTGTTCTTGGGCCCAAAAAGCACAAATGTTTGAACTGACATAAGAACTGAAGGTTGACAACCAGGTGATAGTGAAGTGCTTCCACATATATATTTAATTTTTTTAATAACTTTTTTTCTGATTGGAATATTATTTTTGGTTGTTTATTTGTCCACATTCATTTTGGTAGTTTAGATTATTTTGTGGTATATCTGAGTTATTTATTTCGCTTAATGATATTACTGTAAAAAAAAAAGGTAAATGAACTTGAACAAGATATTTACATAAAGATTAATTTCTATTTCATAGACCTGTGGTCCTGTGTTGTGTGCGCTGGAGATCTTAATCTCTTACAGCCTGCTGCTGCCAGGCTCCTTTCCAAACCTAGTGAATCTGAGTGAATCTGAGTAATCCTGTACTGAAGGCTCCTAGAGTTAAGATTATTGATACAAGCCTAGATTCAGATAATGTAGATATTATACCCAGGGTCAGCAGTACAGATCTATTTTAGAGGAGGGGGGGTCGCGTCCAGGTAACAATGGCAACACATAATGACTAACGAAGCTTCTTGGTTTTTGATTACCTGTCTTATGTCGTTATGTTGTTGAGTCCCCGCCTGTTTGAGGCTGCGCTGCTTTGCCTTCATGGAGGAAGCCTGTCAGGCTCCTGATGGATCGTGTTGGCAGCATATTTAACAAAAGAAGCAATATTTATGTCACTGCAACAATATTTGTCTTCTGCATTTACCCTCCCATGGGGAGCAGCTTTACAGCAACCTGGGGCTAAGGCTCTTCCTCAGGACCCATAATGAAGTCTGCGGGCTTTGAAGCGGGTACCTGCAGCCTGTAACCACCAGGCCACCACAGAGCCACATAGACCGGCGTGGCTCTGTCTGGTAAACTGGCCACACACGTCAGCCATTAACTAACCACACCTGAACCACCCTGGAGGAGCTTAGAGTTAGTTGCTGAGACCAAAGCTGCTGGGATTGTTTCCTCTTGGTATCAAGCCAAGCATTCAGCCTCATGATGATAACCGTAACTCCTCTGAATTAATGTGAACTAATGTGCTGCTACCAGGTCTGGGTCAACAGACTGCAGCTCATGAAGCACTCAGAGATGAAGGTCTGATGCTGTTACTTCTGATACAAGAACATAAAGAAGGCAATGACAAGATAAGAGTCAGAAACAATGTAGGTTTACTCACTGAGGGGAGAACCTGCTTTATCCAGGGGATTTCCCACCAGCAGACATGGAGCAGCAAGTTCAGAGAACGGCAATTCAATGAGATCCAAAGTCACAGAGGAAGCACCCAGTCTGTAACATGGTTCCCAGTTCAGATGGGAACCAGCATCAGAAGCCAATCTGGTGTCTGACCACAGAGCCACCGTCAGTTCCTGAATATTAAGACAGACACAGCTTAAAGCCAGGAGGATCTGCAGAGACACTCAGGTGGTGTCAACGTCTCTCTGACCAACAGGGAATTTCTCTGTTCACTGAACTTCAGCAGGATGGAACCTGAAAAACTTCCTGATCAGAGGGATGAACTTTGGCTTTTCTGCTTCTGGCCTGAAGGAAGCTTAGTTCCTGGTTTCTCTGCTCAATCTATTGTGTTTGCAGCAGATCTATAGCAATGTGAGATCTCTCTCTGTCTCTCTGACCACCACAGCACATGAAGCAGTGTTTATTATGGGGCAGTATGCAGAAAACCTTGCATGGCTTGATATCAGCCCCCCCCCCCCCCCCCTCACTAGAGCACATCCTCATTCATCCTATTTTTAGTGTCAATCATGTATTTTTGTCCTGATCTTCTGTTTCCATCATTCTATCCGTCCAATTCTCTTCGTCATTTATTACTCTGCAAATCCTCGTTATCTGCAATCTCTCTTCCTGATCCCAGTGCCCCCCTCCCACTGGCAGCTTAGGGTGTAGTTGGCAGCTGGTGGATGGTATGGGTGGAGGAGGGGCCCGGTTAAGACTGCCATGATTCTTCCACTTGGCACAGAGAGCTGCTGTTAGATTGGAGCCCAGACCTGCAGGCAGTGCCAGTGTTGAAGGCTAGGCTGGCTCTGCACCAGTGCTACCAGTTAACCTCCATCTGTTCAGCAGGGGGACCTTCCCCGCGTTGCGTGCAGAGACCTCCACCCATAGGATCCACTGGCACACAGGTTACACCCCACCATGCTCATGAAATTACCCAGTGACACACATCCACAGGAGCCGGAGTCGCCGCTGCGTCACGCACGCGGAGTTAAACCTCCTCAGCTTTAATACGCTTCACCACAGATTAGTGTGTCTCTGCTGGCTTCATCATGCAGAGCAGAAAATCAGCAAACTGTTCTTTCCTCTGACCGCTCTGTCACAGATGTTCCAGAGATGCACTCCTTTCTCCTGTTATCCGTTCCTAGAGCAAAAACAGCAAACGTTCCCAACAAGCAGCACGGGCGGACATGAGTCCTCCAACACAGAAGAAGAGAATTAGACTTCAGGTGAAGGGACCAGAGAACCAGAGCAGTTTGTGACATTTGGTTTACACAAAGACTTCATGATGATAAAGCAGCCAGGTTGGTTTAAAGTTTGTTTTATTAAGTTTATGAAGTGTGTCACGGTGCATGGTGTGAAAATAGAGGAATGTTTCAGTCTGATCATAAGAGCATTACTGCTGTGGTCTCTGCTACTCTGCATGGATGCACTTCATTTCTATTCTGATCTGCAGCAAAAGCTTCCAGTTGAAGTTGATACAAAAGCTGCTGCTACTTCTGTACATAAGCCATTCACCAGGAGTGTTCCTGGCAGACCCACAACTTTCTGCAAGGAAACACACTAAACGCCTTTTTTTCCTCACTAAATATGTTTTTTTATGTTTAAAAAAAAAATGGCGGCGCGTGCACACGCAGCGACCTCTCTCTGTTCCAACCGTACGGTGTTTTGTTTTACGTGTTCGATCTCTTGATGTCTGGAGCATGTGAAGAAATTGACAATAAAGCTGACTTGACTTCTGATAGTCACCAGGAACGGAGGACCTGAGACCCGTATCTCCTGGTCCTGATCTTGGCTTTGGACCGTGCGGTCTTGGCCTCAGAGGAACCAAACCTTGACTTCATGTCTTTGAGACACTGATGTAAAATTCACCTTAGAGTTCGGTAACAAGCCAAGTTTCCCAAAAATCAGATGATATTTAATAAAATGGGACAACACATGGAATAAGTCTGAACAATGATAAAAGAAACAGCAAAAGACAGAAAAGTACCAGTGAACTTCAGCTGCTTTCTCCTAAATCACTGGCAGTAAAAAGGTTTCTTATTACACACTAGGAGCATCTCATTAAGGCAGAGATCTCAGTAGGTCAACAACCTTACGGTTTGCAGAACAGATGATGCTTTGGTTGTGGACCTAGATATACATTTTTGAATTTCCTGTGAGAACCACTGAAGACCTTTTTAAAGCAGATAAAACATCACCTTTATTTTACTAAGAAAAATGTTTTAAAACCTGTTTTCATTAACAAACAGGACCGGGCCAAGAAGCCCGTAAGAAATGGTAAGGTTTGGTACAAAAGCACATGGAAACACACAAAGCAGGAGAAAAAGGTCAGGAGAGCAGAATCAAACAGCTAAAGAGAAAGAAGATGTCATGTCTGGCCACAGGTATGTGCCTGTGAGAAATCAGGGATACAACCTTTATCCTTCTGATGATGTGAGGACTCTGGCTGTTCCTCGGCTGAAGCTGCAGAACATCTTGCCAGAGGGCAGCAGGGAGGACGGTGCATGGTGGTTGTCTGAGCTCTGGTCCAGCAGCGTCTGCAGAAGTCATGGATGGAGGGAACAGCAGCGGTCTGGGTCGTACGTCTCTAATCTGTGGACGATGCCGTGTTTCAACACGCTGCCAATGATCTGATTCATCAGATGCACACACTGACGCACGCTAAGAAAGGAAACCATGGAGTTCCTTTCTTAGCGTGGAGTTCCTAACTGTTGCTTCTAAACAGTTCTGCGCAGTGTTTGAACTGTTTAGAAGCAGTAGAGCTTTCTGAGCTATCTAAAATTTTAGCTTCATCTAAACCTTCTACCTGTATGTTAGACCCAATCCCAACCAAGTTGTTTAAGGAGATATTCCCTTTGATCAGTGGCACTATTTTAGACATGATTAATCTATCCTTAGTAAATGGATATGTACCACAGGTTTTGAAAGTAGCTGTTATTAAACCTTTACTTAAGAAACCATCTCTTGATCAAGATGAGTTAGTAAATTACAGACCTATATCTAATCTTCTTTTCTTATCTAAAATTCTTGAGAAAGTAGTTGCTAATCAACTATGTGAACATTTACAAAGTAATGACCTACTTGAGGAGTTTCAGTCAGGCTTCAGAGCTCATCATAGCACTGAAACAGCTCTGGTGAAGGTCACTAATGATATTCTCATGGCCTCAGATAATGGACTTGTGTCTATACTTGTCCTGTTAGATCTCAGTGCTGCGTTTGATACAGTTGATCACAATATTCTCCTACAAAGACTTGAACATACTGTAGGGATTAAGGGGAAAGCATTAGGCTGGTTTAAATCTTATCTGTCAGACAGATTCCAATTTGTTCATGTTAATAATAAATCTTCCTCAAACTCTAGGGTCACCTGTGGAGTACCACAGGGTTCAGTCCTTGGACCAATTCTCTTTACTATATATATGCTTCCGATTGGCAAAATTATCAGACAGCATGGGATTAATTTCCACTGTTATGCTGATGATACTCAGCTATATTTATCCATAAATCCTGATGAATCCAATCAATTACTTCGACTGCAGTCATGTCTTGATGACATCAAAAGCTGGATGACTTTAAATTTCCTGCATCTAAATTCTGACAAGACCGAAGTTTTAATCTTTGGGCCAGAGTCCTCAAAAAATAAACTTCTTAACCAATCACTTAATCTGGGTGGCATTAACCTGGCCTCTGGTAATAAAGTAAAAAATCTTGGTGTTATTTTTGACCAAGACATGTCATTTAAATCCCATATTAAACAGGTTTCCAGAGTTTCCTTTTTTCACCTCCGGAATATCGCCAAAATTAGAAACATTCTGTCCAGGAGTGATGCTGAAAAACTAGTCCATGCATTTGTTACTTCAAGGCTGGACTATTGTAATTCTTTACTATCAGGAAGTCCACAAAATGCAGTTCAAAGCCTTCAGCTGATCCAAAATGCTGCAGCAAGAGTTCTGATGAAAATCAACAAGAGGGATCATATTTCTCCTGTTTTAGCTTCCCTTCATTGGCTTCCTGTTAAATCAAGAATAGAATTTAAAATTCTTCTTCTAACGTATTAAGCCCTTAATAATCAAGCTCCATCATATATCAGAGCTCTGATTACCCCGTATGTTCCTAACAGAGCACTTCGCTCTCAGACCGCAGGTCTGCTGGTGGTTCCTAGAGTCTCTAAAAGTAGAATGGGAGGCAGATCCTTTAGCTATCAGGCTCCTCTCCTGTGGAACCAACTCCCAGTTTTGGTCCGTGAGGCAGACACCCTGTCTACTTTTAAGACTAGGCTTAAAACTTTTCTTTTTGACAAAAATTATAACTAGTGACTCATGTTACTCTCAGCTACCTTTATAGTTTTACTGCTATAGGCTTAGGTTACTGGAGTATATCAGGATCTAATTTTCTCACTATATTGAGTTCTACTGTTCTTCAATTATGCATTATGTGTTGTCATTTCTGCTTTAACTTTCTGTTCTCTCTCTTTTCTCTTCATAGTAGGTACACCTGGTCTGGCGTTCTGTTAACTTTGACATCATCCAGAGAAGACGACTCACCTGCTACTACCATCTAATGTAGAACAGATTACTAGATCAATGTGTGCTTCTGTGCTTTTTTGTCTCTCTTGTTGTGTCTCTGCTCTGTCTTCTGTAACCCCAGTCGGTCGAGGCAGATGACCGTTCATACTGAGCCCGGTTCTGCCGGAGGTTTTTTTTTCCCGTTAATGGGTGGTTTTTCTTCCCACTGTCGCTTCATGCTTGCTCAGTATGAGGGATTGCAGCAAAGCCATGTACAATGCAGATGACTCTTCCTGTGGCTCTACGGTTCCCCAGGAGTGAATGCTGCTTGTCGGGACTTTGATGCAATCAACTGGTTTCCTTATATAGGACATTTTTGACCAATCTGTATAATCTGACCCAATCTGTATAATATGATTGAACTTGACTTTGTAAAGTGCCTTGAGATGACATGTTTCATGATTTGGCGCTATATAAATAAAATTGAATTGAATTGAATTGAATTGAATTATTTACCTTTGTACAACATCCAGGTCTTATCTAACAGTTCAGGAGCTCTTTTGTTCAACCTGGTTCACCAACAACAGAAACAAAGAGGCTTAATGCGGAACTATAAATCCTGTCAGGCTGTAATGTGATGAATTCATTCAGTCAGTCAGCAGTGAGCAGAAAAATGCATTTGATTTATCATGAAAAGTAGAAATATAACCTAATGATAAACATGATGTTTGAAACGTTTTGCTTTCTAATGTATTTAATCACTGAGAGCAGCTTTAAAGTATCACCAGTATGACGTGTGGATGTTAACCATAATGAGACGTGGATGACGTTATAAAAAGTGTCAGGAACACTAAGGCTGCATGTCTTTACAGAGCTGGTAGAAATAAGGCAGGAAGCTCTTCCTCCAGGACAGTCTGACCCTGTGGCAGGTAGCGCTGGATTACAGGTGGACCTCCACCTTCACAGCATATCGCTGTCTCATGTGGCGGCAGGTAAATTGTTCTAATTTAACGTTAGCTGGTGTTCATGTTTATCCGCCTCCTTAACAGCTCTGGCTGATTGCTTCCTATAACGCAGAGCGTATGTCATCAGAAGAATCACCCAAAACATGTAGACTTTCTCATTTTTGAAGGGGCCAAATTTCATCCAGACAAGGAAATGAAACACGATTCAATAGATTTGATCCCCAAAATGGCATCTTTTCACAGCTGTTCTACCATTGCACTTGCAGCATGCATGTGCACGTCCCCAAATCCATCCAAATCCGTTAATCTTAACATTTCTAGTAGAGGTGTTGGCAGTACCAGCTTGATGGAGTCAGTTGACCCAGTTAGCAAAAGTGAAGGGAAACAGTCTTTCCCTTCACTTTCCCAGGGTATGAATGTAGACGTCACAGTGCTTAGTGCAAAAGGCTGCTTTTAAGTTATTTAATGTTTAATCAAACAACCCTCTGTCTGTTGGCTATTGTCCTCTGAAATCAGCCCAATTTGGCTTTGATAGCAGGACAAGAGTGATTCAAGCTCCAGCGTTCTCCAACAGCAAAGTCTGCTCACATGTTGAATAAATGAGTGACAACTTCTCTTAAAATATAAGAATTTATTAACATAAATTAATGTCTGCTGTTGATTTAATAGTACTGGCCTAATCCTGCTTAGCTCTGAAGGCCCATTTTTACCCAGGTTTAAGATTTGACAGTAAATGAGAAAAATCATTGATCAGAGGTAAACATTCATTGGAATTCCAAGGAGACAGAATTTACATTATATTTATATATATTATATGTACATACCATTTGTTGTATTCAGTACAAGCTGACATCCTAGCTCATGGCGATGTAAAGATTCTGTCTAAATTTCACAACTCTGAACACATCTTTTTAAGGGTGAGACCCTCCCATCTCTTCAGGAGGGGGGGGGGGGGGGTGATCTGTTCTGAAAACAAAGAGACCCGTCTACTCTGCAAAGGGTCAAGCCAAATGACCTAACCCTGCCATAAAACACAACTGCCTGATTAATGTAACAACTAAGATATTTTCCTCAACACTGTCCAGGAAACAGCAATAATAAAGTTGTTTACCTGAATTAACGATATATTTCAATCAACACCTCTTCTTTTAGTTTAAGTGAAGCTGCTATGAAAATTATATACACACAAAAGGACAAATCAAAAAGGCTGTAAACCACCATAAAATGATTGAATGAATTTAAAGTTTGGTGAGGATCTTTAATTTAGAGAAACAAAGTTTGTCTTAAAGAATTTGGACATGAGTAAAATTAGCTAATTTAGAACAACATTCTTCAACCCATTCACAACGCAGCTCAGAGTTAGATAAACATTTTTTGAGAAAATAACATTTACAAAAATTATTTGCCAAATTAAAAATAATTTTTATTAATGTAAATATTTCTGCAGAACTTCATTTGGTAGCTTAAGATGTAAGTGTGTCCCACCTGTTGGTCACGTGACACACAGCAAGCTTTAAAACTTCCTTCACAAACAGCAAAGTTCCACAAAACAGCATTAATCAACAATAATGTTTCTAATTAATGTTATATTGAGGCATTATTGGACGATTGCGTAGCAAAGAAAAACAAACGTGTTGAAATGCCAGACATCGGCACCACCAGCAAGCAAGGCGGGTGAAGTGTCTTGCCCAAGGACACAAAGACTGAGACAGTCAGAGTGGAGGATCGAGCCAGCAACCCAGCGGTTACAGGACACACTCCCTAACTCTCTAACTCGCTACCATCGCAAGTGAAAGAAGCTTCATTAAAAAGGGGAAAGCTATTTTGGCTTTAACTTTTGTCTGCAGGTTGCAATGTATGTGGCAAAACTGAGCGATGAATCCAGCCAGATGCTGATCTCTGTAGGATTTGACATTTTCCAAAGCTCAGACATCGGAACAGGACATTTTTGGGGAGCTGGAGGCTCAACTATTCTGATCCCAAACGATGTGTTTGGTATAACTGGCTTCAAGCCGGAGCTGCATGTTTCAACTGACTGCTCCACAGAGCTAAAACTGAGTGGAAGAAAAGGTGTTGTGGAATAGAGAAAAAGGCAAACTGGGTGTAGGATGGTATCATCTGCATACAGATTTATCTGGGAATAGCAAATATTAATGTAGATAAAGAGTTGGACCCAGGATGGAGCCCTGACACATAGATTTGGAAATGGGAAATGCTTCTGACCAGATCCGTTATAATCTATAGCTGCTAGACATGATTGGCGAGGTAACCAGGGAACCAGCAAGGATGCTTGAGAGAACATTTGCTAAGACCGTATGATTAAAGACCTAAGGTCAATAAAGGCTACCTTGCAGACGCTCTTGTTTCCTAATGTGTTTAATATGGCTTTCATACAGCCAGGTCCAGTCTGGAAAACACCAGGAGAAGCCACATCAAACATCAGATGAGTTGTCAAAGAACAAAGGACCACTCACCAAAAGATCCAGGAGGTGATGCAAAAACTGCCTTGAATTTCTAAAACCTGCCGTTCACAGAAATCCAGAAAACTCAGTGAATGAGAAAGAATCCTGGTATATTGTAAATACGCATGGACCCAAGAACCTTTGCAATGTCCTACATCCTAATAAAAGTGGAATTAAGCACATGTGGGAATACCAGACTGATCTCTGGAGCCTAAACATGTTGCACATGTTGCAGCAGGAACACAAGCTGAACTATACGACATAGTGAATGTGAAGCTCCTAGATGGGGTATGTAAAAACAGACTGGACAAATACATTTACTTTATAAATTCATCAGAAATCTGTTCATGCACATCTCTGGCATAGATTGCACACATTATTACTTGACATTAATTTAGAGGTTTGCTCGGGACAGATGAGGTTCCAACGTATAACATTTTACTTTGGCGATTGTTTAAAAAACTGCGGTAAACACAGAGGTAGCCAGAAGCTCAGTGGAACAACTCCAGTTTATCCAGGAAAACAGAAAATCACTCAGTTTAACTGTTTAAAAGAAACATGATGTCTTCACTGCACCTCTGAAGGCGCACCTTATCACAAAGCGAACCCTGATGTGATATTCAGTGAATTGTGACAGTCAACCTGATCACAATAATCACATCACAGTTATGTTATAGGTCAACTAAATGAAAAGGCTTCCTGCTAACACAAACATTCCTCCCCTCATGATGCTTTTAGCCTCAATTTCATCAGGAAAACTGGTTCTTCCTGCAGAAAAGCCATTATTGTTGATGGGTGCACACGCGTTAACATGCAGCCATGTAACTGAAAAACATAAATTTATTAATTGTTCATCATGCCTTTGTCATGTGTACAACAGCATTCAAGCATCCCAGGGCTGCTATGGATGACTTGATGATTTGTTGTTGTAATGTACTTTACATTCTTATATTATATTTTAGTTTTTAATTTCTCTTTTCAATGTTTTTTTTTTTTACAGTAGAAAGGTGCTTTATAAAGAAAATTTACAACAACAGTTGTTTTTACATCATCGGCATACAGGATACCCTCAACGGTGCCGCCAACGGTGCCAATAAGGTTAGAAACACAAGTCATGGATGTTTGCAGGTGGAAGCATCATGGTCTGGGATTTCCTTTTAAGCAAATGTCACTGGCTGACTTCATATATAAGAAAGTTGGATGGAGAAATTTAAGACCTTCTGGATGAGAATCAGAAGATTTCTCAGAGACGAAATGCTGGACTTTAAAAAAAGGCAAGGCAAGTTTACTTATAAAGCACTTTTCAGTAAGAAGACAAATCAAAGTGCTGAACATGAAGAAAACAAAAAACAGAGGAAAGAGAAGCATTACAGAGACAGAGGAACAGTAGCAGCAGGTTAGGATATCAGACAAGTTGGACTGCAAACGACTTTCTAATATTGATTTAAAGGAACTCTTTCAGAACCTTCCCAGTTTTCTGGGAGTTTGTTCCAGATCAGTGGAGCATAGGAACTAAATGCTGCTTCTCCATGTCTGGTTCTGGTTCTGCATTGTTTGTTGTTATTTCATCCTTTAACTTTTTGTTCTCTGTCATTTTCTCTTCATAGAAGGTACACCTGGTCTGGTGTTCTGTTAGCTGTGACATCATCAGGGGAGGCAGATCATCCTCTATTACCATCTAACATAGAAAGTACTCCTGGTTTATTTATTGAGTTTCTCACAGTGGATTGAGAGCCAGAAATGTGGCTCAGGAGCTGTGATTCTGAATGATCTCTCTCAGGTAAAAGTCAAAAATACAGTGCAGTAAAAGTACATTTTGTTCAAAGGGTTACTCAAGTAAATATAACTAGTTTCTAGAGGAGTTCTACTGTTTTTACCCTGATAGTGTCTCAGCTTGGCTCCTCTCCTCTGACCAGGCTCAGTTTCCTCTCCTCTCATATCAGCGCTGCAGCTTCCTGTTCAACTTGCAGCATTCATGTATTCAGAAGTCTGCATTTGTTTCTATAGTTTAATATTTTTTTTATTAAAAAAATCAGTTTTCCAGTTTTTCCTCTTTAGGTTCATTTTGTGAGAGCATCCAGCCGCAGGAACCGTTCCCAGGTTTTAATCCTTAACCTTGCATACACTGACACCCTGATTTCTAGCTGGAAATAAGGCAACATGAGTGATTATGGTGCAAACAGTTTATTTTCCATTCCGCTTGTTCACACTAGGCTGGAGGACTCAGAGAATCAGGACTTCAGAGCGAAACTGAGAGTCTACTGGATCCACCAAATATTTCTAGGAGTGGGCTTTCTGGGACTCCTAAGCTAATCCAACTTTATTTAGATAGAAACATATTTCAAAATACATCTGTAAATTAAGAATCAATCTGCATTAGTAGAATATCTCAGAAGAATCGCTGTAAATCAACTGTTTGAGCTGTTAGGAAGATAAAGGGTTGTGATTGGCTGGATGAGTCATGTGACCAGTTGGCTGAAGCAGAGCTAAATGTTTCACTTTTCTTTGTGCTGACTGGGCTTTTATTATTGCTATTATTGTTATTATTATTACTATATTCAACAGAAACACTCAGTCACATGATTGAATATAGATTGTGCAGCTTTTGCCTCGTTGTGTTTACTCTAATTAATGCAGCTCAGTTAGACTCTCAGGAGCTTTCTGCAAATGCATTTCTATTCATATAAAAGTTCACACAGAGATATTTATTATAGCAAAGGAAAACTTAGGCTTCACTTTAAAAAAAAGATTTCTAATAGAATCTGACTTCAGCAGCAGCAGCAGCAGAAAGAAAAGCAGTTTTTCTGGCTCTGATTTTATTAGCTTTAATAAAGTTTATAGTGTGCAGCTTGTGTGCTGCAGGAGCCTGCCGGATGAGCAGGTCATCATCGTCATATTAAAATCAGCTGTTGGTCTGAACACATTTCATTAGAGCAATGATTGATGGTTGTCCCATCAGCAGCAGATGACATCAGCGTACAAGTGGGCTGGGGCCGGTTCTGATGAGATTAATCTGCCAGTCTGGCCCGGATATTTATGCAGCACCATCACAGCAGGATGGGTGCCGTCTGTGAACTCTCAGCTCTGTTGTTTGCTGAACCTAATATACCTGAACTGGAGCCACTGTGGTTCTGGGTGGGGCTGATAATTAAAGTGGCCCGCTGCTGCTGCTGCCCTGGAATATTCATGGGAGATTATCTCCTCCAGAAAACGTCCCTGTGTGAGTTTTCTGCAGGACATCTGTGTTCTGTGTGTTTGTATTACTCAGTTTTTCCTCTCGCTGACCTTTCCCGCTCCCTGTGATGTGAAATCGTCAGCAGCCTGCAGACGATCTTCAGCTCTGTGATGAGAAGATGGAGTGAGTGAGAGCAGACAGAGAGAAATAATGAAGCTG
Source organism: Fundulus heteroclitus (assembly GCF_011125445.2). Taxonomy (NCBI): domain Eukaryota; kingdom Metazoa; phylum Chordata; class Actinopteri; order Cyprinodontiformes; family Fundulidae; genus Fundulus; species Fundulus heteroclitus. Next base: position 391,904 of record NW_023396530.1, on the reverse strand, counting down.
ACGGGCCTCACGAGGTGATGACAGCAGGCTGTCCTCGCTGCGGTGTGTGATGGATGACAAATGCTCCGTGTCCATGTCTGTCAGTGTCGCCGCTGCACGTCTCTGTCCAGATCTGCCTCTAATGAACTTTGGAACTGACATTTTCTCACCCACAGGATATTTTTAGGGACAAAGTCCTTTTTTAAACTCTGACAGAATCATGTTCTGCCATTTATCAAGTCTTCATAGATCAGCTGAGACCGAGGCCTTTAGCTCTTAGCCGATAAAAGCGGAAAGTTTATTTCTAACAGTTAATTCAGTGGACACATGTTTTAACCCACGTTGACCTGATCCGGTTCAAGCTCAGAGAGCAAGAACATGACAACTTTCCAACATACTGACTTTCTTCATTTTGAGACTGTGGGATCAAAGTTTCTGGGAAATCTGCAGATTTTAAAACTAAAAAGTCTTTTTAAGGCAAGGCAAGTTTATTTGTGTAGCACATTTCAGTAACAAGACAATTCAAAGAGCTGTGCTTCAAATGCTTTTAACCCAAACCAACCAAATTCAAACATGCACAGAAAACAGTTCTGGCCTTAAATTTGATGTTTTAATGTCTTTTCTCTGTTTCTTTGGTTTCCTGTAAAACCTTCTGAGTTGCCCAGTTTATGACAAGATGAGACTCCTTTATGTCGCTGCGCAAACGAGATTCAGCTGAGCTCCACAAACGGCGCCCAGGTAATGAGACAAAGGCCTATAGCAGTGCGGCTCCATTAACTGAAGCGTTTTACTACATAGCAAAAGCCTGGATTGGACCTGCATCTTCTCCCTGATGGGAGGAGATCAGTCAGTTTGTGGGCTGGCTGGTAACGGTCCTTGGTGATGCTGGATGACTTCAGGAGCCATCGTGAGGTAGAAATGTCTCCATGGTGCATCTGAGCACTGTCTTCATATCACCATGAATCTGATCATCTGGTCTCTCAATGCTATTGATCAAATTTCTTTGACGGGACGGCAGGGAAAAGGGGACCCATCCTGTCCCGATGGGACACATTTCGTGGGATACACCCTAGATTTTTGGAACAGGTGTAAAATATGCTTTTTTTCCTCTCCCTCCCCAAATGTGGCTCCTATCTTTCCACAGAGTTAAAGTCAGCGCCCTGTAGAAACCGCCTCAGGCGGGGTCCTCGGCAGCAAGGCCTCAGTCAATTGTTCCCCTGAAATGTTTGTGATGTATGTGATGGACGGTTGTACTGGAACTGTCATTTCCCTCTGGGATTATTAAAGTATTTCTGATTCTGATGGTGGGCAGGTTTGCATTGCTGATGAGTCCAGCAGTCTTTAAGACTTGTTGTAGAGACTAGAACCCAAGTCTCCAGATTGTTCTGAGGAAGCACGGTCCTTTTTAATCAGTTAGTTGGTGGTTGAGTTCAACGTTAAGTCCTCTGAGACCCAATATGTCTTCCCAGGAATCAAACACTGGAAACTTGCTCCACTGTGTCTTTTTTAATGAGGAGTGGCTTCTTTATCAGCTTGCTGAGCTTCTTCAAGTCAATTTACTCTGATGCTGCTATCCCAACAGAGGACAGAGATAAGACAACAGAGAAGATCTGCAGCATCTTGCTGCAAACCCTGAAGGCACCGACAGGTTTAGCAGAGAAATAAACAGGGAAAGTTAAATGGTTTATTTAGAAGCTTTACTTAATGCATTTTCACTGTGTTTTTAAAACACGTGGAGCTAACAGACATATGTCCCGCTAGCTTCTTTGAAACTACGCCATGCTGATGTAGTGAGTGTGTTTTTACGGTTATAACAAACGTTATCTCCATAAGGGTTTTTTACATTGATGGGATATTAATGTTTGTGTTTTCTGGTCTGCTCATTACGTCTGCTCATTGGTCGATTCAAGACGGTCACTATTTTAAACGGACTATCTTACTTTCTTACTTCACATCATTCGATAAAGAAGGAAAGTAATTGCGACAATTTGCTTTTAGAAATTATTAGGCAATTTGAATTATTTCAAACTAATAAAACATGACGACTTACCATTTAATTCACGGCGGCGGTCCTCGCAGCTGTGTTCCCTCTACTACTGGACGTGCGGAAACCTTTGTACCGCAAATTGGTTCCGCCATGACGCGAAGCGTCCGTACGCGTGCGTTTCAAGAGTGAGATTTTGATTGTAAGATTGAGATTTTCAAAGTAATGCGTGTGAGCGTGTGCAATTGATGAAATGCGTGTGTCACACGGTCAATGCGTGAGAGTTGAGAGCTATGTGTAGAGATGTTCTCTGGATGTTCATTTTATTTCTGTTAATACATTCTTGAACTTGAAGAGAAGTTGTCACTCATTATTCTACATATGTGCAGGTTTAGCTGTTAAAAGAACACCAGTGATCGAATCATTCCTTTCAACTATTGTCCTGATATCGGCTGTTTGGGCTGATATTCACCAGACGATACCTAACAGACATAGTTATTTATTAAACATTAAATAACTTTAAACAGTGTGAAATTGCACAACACTCGTGTAAAGCTCACCCAGGCCTGGTTCCCAAACGAGGGCGTTAACCTTGAGCTAGCCGTTTGCTCCCTCCCTTCCAGCTCCAACTTCTTCCAGTCGGATTGGCCCAAAGTCAACAGAATGGACACAGAGGCAGAGGTTTGGCAGGCTTTAGCAGGAAAAGTTGAAAAAGTTTGTTTCTAATGTGTTTTACTGTGTTTTGGCTAAGCTATCCATTATTGTCCTTTGAAACAATGCTATGCTGATGTGTTTTAAGTGTGTTTTACGGCCATGTCGAACTTTATTTCCATAAGGGCTTTGCACACAGATGGGACATTGAGGTTTGGCCTTAGATGTTCCCACCGTCATGTCTGTTAGGAAAATAAAGCTGCAGACAAACATCCTGCGGTACTTTTCCACCAGGCTTCACGTTCTTTTCTAATGGAAGAACTGCAGCCTGTCCCACACTGGGACATCTTGGAGAATAAAGCTGTTAGAACTTCCTCCTCCTCTGACTGGAAGTCGGTTGAAAATGTCAAAGTGTTGAAGAGTCGTCTACCTCATGTAAGACATGTACTACTCACATCCGCACAACTGAACCCCATTTCAAATCTGTCCTTCCAGGTTTTAAAATGGAAAATTTCCAGGACTGGGTTTAAAACAGAAATTCATGAAATAAAGGAAATCAGCTTTGAAAGGTTGAGGGTTAAAGCAGGTTTCAAACTTGCTGTATAGCTCCACCGTCTCATTACCTATAGACTCAGCACCGTGTTGATGATGTAGAACAAATCATAATCAATTGGTTCATTTCCCTTATTTCTATTTTTCTCTGAAACGTGGGTGTTATCATGCCGATTGCTCTGCCCGTTCTGATGGTTCCCTGATCTACACCGCCTGCTCTGGTCTGCTGCTCATCCCTGCACCTCCAGCCAAGTCTGGTTCTGTTTGTCTGCCTCACCCGCCACTCCTCATCTTCACAATAAACCTTTAAAACTTATCTGTGTGTCCAGCTGAATATTGGCTTCATCAGCTGAAATCATTAGAGTGGTTCCATCTTATAGAAATCCCCCCTCAGTCTCAACCGACTCCGCCGTCCTTAAATCCCTCCCAGTGACTTCAGCCACGTTCTGCTGTAAGGATCTGTGGTGGCTTGGAACATCCTTTCCATCTGAGGAAGAGGAGTAGCTAAGACAGGATCCTGGCAATACCAGCAGATGTTGTTTTAACACCATATTTGATCATGTTTGGTATAAATTAAACCCAGCAGTATTTCAGCTTTAGAACCTCGCCCATGCTTCCTCTCCCCTCTCTAGTTTATTAAGTCATAAAGTGTTTAAATGTCGACTGTCTGCCTGCGAGTGACCCGGCGGGTCATTTATAGATGACCTTTTATCCCAGAGCAGCTCGGACAGCCTCTGCCTACCCGTCGTTCTCTCCCTCTCGCCTCGTTAGCGACGGATTGAATGCGAGGCCATTAAGGAGTACGAGGCGAGAGTCTGGGATGAGATGAAAACAGTAGGAAAGCAATAACTGGGTCTTGTTAGAAGAATTTTATTACTGCGCTCAGAGCAGGGAACAGCCAGCTTCCCACCAGGATGTGGATCTGCGGTAATGGAGCTGCAATAACCTTTGCTTTTTTAATTCCTCTCATGTTTAATGTAACCAGTTTAAAAAGACATTTAGGGACATTTGAACTAAACCGTCTGTGGTGGATTTTCTCCTCCTGCTGCTGATCCCGCTCCATGCTCTGAAAACACAACCTTAATCTTCTGATCATCTTCTGTGTGAAGGTTCTTGGTGTTTCATTCGGACCTCCACCCCAGCCATTAATCATCGTTCTGTTGCTTTGTGTGTGAGAGAGATAGAACAGCAGATGAGGACACACAGCAGATTGAGCTATTTGTTATCACAGCTTATCCCAACACCGGGACGCCTGCTATTATCCCGCCAGCGCAGGGAATGGCAGCTGGACAATGGGATTCCTCCCGCTGCTCGCCTGCTGAATTGGATTTTTTTCTATCTTTCCTGCGTTTCCTGATGGATCCAGAATCATTTTCTTGTTCACACTCATGGAGGTCAGGGAGGTGATGGGGAGGAGAGGAAGGGGCCGATCCTGGCAGATTAACATTACTCTGCTGATAGGAACCCATGTGAGGATTCATGTTTGGCTGAAATGTTATCTGCTCACCAGGGAGCAGAAACATCTGGAATGTTGGATGAAGCTTCTGTTAGGAATTTGTTTGTCTGATCCAGAAATCAACACATGAAAACTAAAAGTCTTTGTAGGAGCTTTAAACGCACCTCTTCGGTTGTCTTCAGACAACAAGGCAATCTGGTTGACATGCAAAGTCTACACACCTCAAGGGGCTTCAGGACGTCTCTCAGCGTGTCGACGCGTCTTCTGCTCCATGTTTCCAAGCTTTCTGCTCCATGGATTGACGCGCGTTAAGCGCCTCTAGAGCGGCCAACGGCAGAGTTAGAAAATCTGAACTTTGCAGCTGGATGCGGAGCGTCAAAGTATCTCTACTAGTCTCCCTTGAATACAAGGATCAGCTGCATTGTACTACATATTCAGTCACTAATAAAAGGAGTCTCAGTAAAATAATAAATAAATATCCAAAAGTAACAACAGTTCCTGAATCACTGTTTGACTAAAACAATCATATTTAAAACCGTGCAAATCAACCTTTAAAAACCGAATCATTTCAATCACCACTGCCCTCTCAGGTTGCTGCTGTAGATCAGAAGGCCATAGATGAGGCTTCTTACCTGTCCTTTCACTGTTAATCTTCTCATCCCAAACATGCGCTCATTAACGAGTTTTAGAGACAACCAATCAGATACTCTGCTATGTGACGTAGTGGCAGGTCTTCCGACAGGCAAATATCTTTACTCCTCACCTCTGATAAATGTTACCATCAAACCGGCAGAGGGGAAGAACAGGGTAGCTCCTCCCAACAGGAGCAACGCTGCCAGACGCACCGTCACAGCATTGAGGCTGTAGACAGCGTGTCTGACTTTTATCTGCACAGGCACAGTTAAGGCGTTGGACCTTTTTGATGCTCAGGAAGCGTTTGGTCTGAATGCAGCATGAAGACTCTGGTGGCCTCAATGTGTTCTCTATGGAGGACCTGGTCTCTGGCCCTGTGATGGGCCGGAGACCAGGTCCCCAATATCTGCACACTCTCTTTAGCTACACGGGGTGACAGTGGCACAGGAGCCAGAGTTTGTCCTGCAACTAACGGGTTGCTGGTTCGATCCCCTATCTCAGTCGTAGTGTCCTTTGGCAAGACACTTGCCGAAATTCAGAGGCTGAAGTGGGGCTGATGTCTGGCAGCCTGTAAGGCACTTTGGGGTCAGGTATAGCACTATACATGTATATTTACCATGTGGGGTTCTCCAAGGTTCCATCCTGGGTTCCTCCTGTTCTAGATCTACATGCTCCTCTAGCTCAGATCATAAACATCATCAGCTACCATCACTATGCAGACGACACACAGCTCTACATCACCATGTCACCAGGTGACTATGAACCAGTTCAGCCTCTGAGGAAATAGAAGAAATCAATGCAGGAGGAGACAAAATGTTCTTTAACTGAAGAAAAACAAGACTAAGAACGTAGAGAACATGGACCCGGTTCTGAAGTCCTCACTGAGACTAAGAACGTAGAGAACATGGACCCGGTTCTGAAGTCCTTCCACTAAGACTAAGAACGTAGAGAACATGGACCCGGTTCTGAAGTCCTCACTAATACTAAGAACGTAGAGAACATGGACCCGGTTCTGAAGTCCTTCCACTAAGACTAAGAACGTAGAGAACATGGACCCGGTTCTGAAGTCCTCACTAAGACTAAGAACGTAGAGAACATGGACCCGGTTCTGCAGTCCTCACTAAGACTAAGAACGTAGAGAACATGGACCCGGTTCTGAAGTTCTCACTAAGACTAAGAACGTAGAGAACATGGACCCGGTTCTGAAGTCCTTCCACTAAGACTAAGAACGTAGAGAACATGGACCCGGTTCTGCAGTCCTCACTAAGACTAAGAACGTAGAGAACATGGACCCGGTTCTGAAGTTCTCACTAAGACTAAGAACGTAGAGAACATGGACCCGGTTCTGAAGTCCTCTCTAAGACTAAGAACGTAGAGAACATGGACCCGGTTCTGAAGTCCTTCCACTAAGACTAAGAACGTAGAGAACATGGACCCGGTTCTGAAGTCCTCACTAAGACTAAGAACGTAGAGAACATGGACCCGGTTCTGAAGTCCTCACTGAGACTAAGAACGTAGAGAACATGGACCCGGTTCTGAAGTCCTCACTAAGACTAAGAACGTAGAGAACATGGACCCGGTTCTAAAGTCCTCACTAAGACTAAGAACGTAGAGAACATGGACCCGGTTCTGAAGTCCTCACTAAGACTAAGAACGTAGAGAACATGGACCCGGTTCTGAAGTCCTTCCACTAAGACTAAGAACGTAGAGAACATGGACCCGGTTCTGAAGTCCTTCCACTAAGACTAAGAACGTAGAGAACATGGACCCGGTTCTGAAGTCTTTCTCCAGCCTTCATGTCATCATGGCTGGATTAGTTTAATTCTCTTTATCTCTGAATCAGTCAGTCCTCACTCAGACGTCTGCAGCTGGTTCTAATGCTGCTGCACACCTTTTAATGGGAAAACATTAAATAAAGTGCATTAGCCCATCCTGAGTTCCCTTCACTGGTTGCCTGTTTATTTTAGAGTTCAGTTTAAAGAACTTGTGTTTGTTTTTAAGGATTTAAACAGCTTTGCCCACCTTACTTAAATGAGCTTCTCCTTCACCTTCACACCCCTGCTGCTCATTCACGTCTGCTGACCAGCTGCTCAGTCATTCACAGTTCTGAGCCGAGGCTTAGAGGGAACTGGGCCTCCTCTACTGGGGCCCTAAGTTATAGAACGACTTACCTTTGTACATCTGACAGGCCCCTCCACTGTCTAGTTTTAAAACCTGTCTTAAAACCTTTTTCACTCATTGGCCTTCAACCTCACTGAGATTTTATCTTTCTCAACTTTTCTTGGTACTTGTATTTCTGCTGGCTAAAATGTTAAACTGTTTATTGGTTGTTGTCATGATTTGTCTTGATGAACCCGGACACAGCACACACACAGAGCTGGTTTTAAGAGAGTTTATTACAAGCAGTGAATGATGATGACATGATGAACCAGAGTCTGTAGCCAGGCGGAGATGAAGGATGCAGGAACTGACTGGCAGGTACAGAGCAGAGTAACAGTCCATGAACGAGTTAGGCAACAGAGTCTGCAGCTCAGCAGAGAGCTAACCACAGCTCAGCAGCAGACCCTTCAGCACGGCAGGGAATGAGTTCCTGGAGGCCAGAGTAAGAGCAGATATGCAGCAGGACAGGGTGGATACTTGAAGACCAGAACCATAGCAGGATAACAGCTAATCCATGTCAATACTAGCAGATTGAGTCAACACGGTCCAGAAATTCAGCCCGAGATGCAGAGGGGAGACAGGTGGATCCAGAAACCAGCAGAGACACAACTCAAAACACTAAAGGTAGAAAACAAATGGTCAGAAGGTGCAAACCAGGCGAGGAGTAGGTGTAGAATGATGACGGACCGGCACTAGAGTGAAACAAAGGGAGGCTTAAATAAGGAAGCTGGCAGGTGAAATGAGTCTGATTGATTAATCACCAACAGGTGTGACTGACTGCAGGGGAGGGAAGTGAAGGCTGAGTGAGAAGGGGAGGAGGAAACTAAAAACTAACAATAAATAAAGTCAAATCATAACCAGAACCCAAACAAAGAGGAAAAACTGAAAACTTATAGTAAACAAAAGACGAGTCAAAACTAAACCATGACCGTTGTTTTTTCTTCAATCCCACCGTTATGTTTAGTAATTTCTGCCAAAAGCTGCAGCGTTTTCATTTAATCATCTGAATGCAGTATTTGCAAGCCCTACTCTGATTGGATGGAAGGAAACCTGTCTGTGATTGGCTGGTGAGGTGGACAGTTTTTGAAGTGATGAGCGCACAGAGTCAAGTGAGCGGAGAAACCAAAGACATTATATATTATGTCTGGAAGAAACAGTCGAGTGAGCGCACAGCTGGTGTTGAGCGTGGAAGGATCGGGTCGAGCGCGTGAGCAGAAACGGAACCGAGCGCGAGGATAGTAGGTTTACCCACTAGAGTTAGAGTTGAGCGCTCCCCAAACAGGTTTGGAGCGCGTGACGTTTAAAGGCTGAATACCTGTCTCACTGCGCTCAAGCAAAAGGCACAGATATCGCTCCAGAAGTGGCTATACGTAATTCTGACTGAAGAATAAGTGGGTTTACCTGCGTATACCCTGGACTACACCACTGCCTGTCCAACTTCATGTGAGATCGTAAAGCATTGACACCACTGTGTAAAGCTTCTTTTTTTATTTTTTTACAAACACGGCAAAATCCTTCGTCATCTTTTCCATCCACTTTTGTTGAAAATTGCATTTTTCCATTCTCTAGCTCTTTCTCCGCCTCCAGCTTCTTCTTTTTGTGTTTTATGGCGGTTGGCAAACAACTTTTGGTGCATTACCGCCACCAACTGAAATGGAGTGTGTGAACTAGTCTACTACTATTACTACACACAAAAAAAAAAAAATTAGTCTTTTTGAGAAATCTGAATAATAAAAAATAACCCTCTGATTTAGAGTCCATGTCTAAAAGGTATTTTATATTTAACTTTAATTTACTGTTTTGTAATCTATTTACCATTTCTCTCAATTACATATTTACTGCAAAATAATATAACGTCCTCCACTGTTTCTTCTTCAAAACAAAAATCACATTTTCCTGTAGCATGTTTCCATATTTTAAATAACGTGCTATTTATACCTGCATGACCAAAGCGTAATCTTGACATCATCATTTCCTTCTTTCTATTCCTTGATGTGTTTCTCATTAATCCTACTTTTCTTTGAATATTATAAAACCATCTTCCAGTTCTTTCTTCTTCCCACTGTTTGTTCCATCTTGCTCTAATCCTTTTCTTAATTACTGATTTTATTTTACCTTTACTAAATGGAACTATTATATCAATTAGACAACATTTACTTGCTTCTTTTGCATAATTATCTGCCATCTCATTCCCTTTTATTCCTATATGAGAAGGAATTCATATAAAAGAAACTATTAATCCCATTGCTTGAATTCTGAATAATTATTACTGACTTTCTACTAATAAATCAGGTTTGAATGATTGTGTTTAAATGAATATAAAGCTGAACTAGAGTTAGAGCAAACTAAACTTCTTAATGGTCTAATTTCTTCAATCCATTCTAATGCTAACATGATACCAAACATTTCTCCTGTGTAAACTGAAATTTCCTTACTGATTCTTTTACCTGATTTAAAATTAAATTCTGGAACTACAAACCAAATACCATTCCTATTATTTGAATCTTTTGAAGCATCCGTAAAAATGTGTACATATCCATAATATTCTTTATCTAAATATTGTTGAACCATACTGGAATCTGAAATATTGTCTTTATTTTTCCGTTTATGCAACAAAGTTAGATCCGTATCAACTTCAGGCAACATAGATGGATGAAGTAATGATCTAATATCTGTTTTTCTGACATTTCCTGCCTCGAGCTTCTTTTCCGAACATTGTAAAAACAAACGGAGTTACGATCAACCGGAAGCAGGAACCAAACACGCTGAATCACTTATATCTCATATAATATATCTGACGAAATTATTTTATGAACGTATTGTTTTAAGAAAAAAAAGGCATTTTAAATGCCACCGATAATCACATTTAATGACTTTTAATGCCAATTAAGGCCTTAATTAAAAAAAATAACTGAATGACTTATAATGCTTTTTAATGACCTGCGGAAACTCTCTATAAATCCCTGAATGGCTTAGCACCTAAATACATCACAGACTAGTTATCAATAAAATAAGACTGCTGCAGCCAGAGGCAGTCAGCTTTTTTTGTTACTTTTTGTGTTTCTGTCTATCACCACTGCAAGTGGCAGCAGAGAAGAGCTTCTCGACATTCTGCTGAACCCCGAAGCCTGTGGACCGTACCGATCGCTGAAACAGGACTTTATTCCACTCGAAGTAAAACGGACAGTAGGATCTCCACTCTGCCTGCCGCTAAGGCCTACGTTCAGGAGACGAGGCTGAGGCGGCGATGACCGCACCAGGCTAACGGCTAATCCACACTGACCAGCCCTATCCAGTCTCCTACAGGCAAATGTTAGATCCCATGGCAATAAAATGGATGAAATTCAGTTAAAAATGGCCTCACGTAAGTTAGACAGCTGTGTAGCGATTTCCATGGAGACCTGGCTTAATGACTTGGTGCCTGATGGAGGGGTAGAGCTAGCAGGCCGCTCTGTTTACAGGGCTGATTGGAACGAGGCGACTGAGAGACAAAGAGGAGGAGGATTAATTATATACTTGATAACACCTGGTGCACAGCTGTAAAAAAGATCGGCAGCTTCTGTTCCCCCGACCTGGAATATCTAGCAGTTAAGTGCAGACCTCTTAAACTGTCCAGAGAGATCAGCTCGTGATTATTATTGCTACATACATCCAGCCCAAAGCTTAAGCTAAGCCAGCCCTGGAAGATCTTTACTTTTTTATCAGTGGACTTATAAACAGAAACCCAGAAGCGCCTAAGATAACTGCTGAGGACACTAGATCAGGTTGACTGTAAAATCCTAGGAGCCTACAAAGCTGCTGCAGCTCCTCACTTTGGTTCATCAGATCACGTTTCTTTAGACCTGATTCCTGCCGACAAGCCTCTGATCTGCAGAACCAGGCTGTGATAAAAAAAACATCCAGGTTTGGACAGAAGAGGCGCAGCTCTACAGGTGACCTCCTCCCTGGAGAAGGACACTGTCTGGTTAGAACGTCTCCACAGAGGACGCTGTCTGGTTAGAACGTCTCCATAGAGGACGCTGTCTGGTTAGAACGTCTCCTCAGAGGACGCTGTCTGGTTAGAACGTCTCCACAGAGGACACTGTCTGGTTAGAACGTCTCCACAAAGGCCCTTGTCTGGTTAGAACGTCTCCACAGAGGACGCTGTCTGGTTAGAACGTCTCCACAAAGGCCCTTGTCTGGTTAGAACGTCTCCACAGAGGACGCTGTCTGG